>NC_133758.1:44844090-45147121 GCF_036562045.2 Rhinolophus sinicus
CTTGAACATTAGCTTAAAACGTAACCTAAAAGGCTAGGAATGGTTTGGGAATTAATATTCATATCTGAAGTGTTTCTACTTTGCTATGAAGTAAAGTTATGCAAAGTTATTTGGTCAAACCCAATTGTATCCTGAAGTCGTAAGTACGAAGCAATAACTGTATCTGCTCTCTGGGGGCGCTAGTTTTTGACTCTTGGTTCAAAATAAGAATTTAAAATTTTTTTAAAAAGCAAAAGTTTGTACTTTAAAATTGAATTTAAAAGCAAAATTAAACTAAGAAAACTGTTTACCCTATCCCCATAAAATGTTAGCCCTCATGCAACATTCAGACTAGCTCTTGACTTTTGACACTGCAGAAAATTTATCTTTTTCTAATAATAAACATAATTACTTACAATTCAGAAGTGGGTGCATACAAGAAATGTCAGACAAAAGAAAACTGCTTTTTGGTGGCAGCAAGTATTTCTGTCCCATTACAGTAATCATTTTTGTAAAGCTAGAGTTGTTTTCAACAACCCGTGAAAATAAATCCTGCTCTGTAACAGACACATCATCTTCCATCAATTGTAATGTCAGGAGCTCCATTTCATTCAGGGAAGGCAAATGCTTTGCCATTTCACATAATTCTGACAAATTGCAGGTATCAAGTGGTAATGTAATGGGCTTTCTACACTTATCCCGTTTTTCAGAAAGTGGATGAAGAAAGCCACTTTTAAAACCTTCTTGGATTAACTGTGAAGATCCATCCAAAATCAGCTCCCTAATCTGTAAGAAAAATTTTTTTAAGTACATTAAAAAGTCATTGACATTTAAACCACTTTCTAAATAATGATATTCCTCCTGTGCTTTGAATATTTGAACCTATGGATTGAAATTAATATTCTTAAGGCTTACAGGAAAATAATTTTATACTCCAATGAAAAGATGGGAATGTATAAGTATACCTTTGAACCGCTGTTTCCTAACTGGGGAATGAAACACACCTCATAAATTCACCGAAAATTAAACAACCAAACAATATATGTAAGAAAATAGATCCTTAAAAAGGTATAAAATGAGTTTAATTATATGTTTGCAGAAGAAAGTGGAATTTCTAATTTGTAAAGAGAATTAAGTTTAAATCACAATATTTAATCTTAAACTTTTCTAATGATTTCATTTTAAAATAAACATACCTTTGATTTTATAAAATATAGCTTGAATTACTAAGAAAGAAAAAAGTAACTATAAAATAAACATATAAACGAAGTTTTACAATTATACAACTATAATAATTACAAAAATAAAAGCCAGGTTCCACTTTTGGATAGAGTACCTTTCATCTAAAACTACTTAAAAAAAATTTTTTTTAAAGGCTTTCAGACCTTGGATGGATGTCAAACAGTGCAGAACAGTGGTCCCTAAAACAGGAGAAACAAAGGATTGTTCTAGGTTACTGCGTTGAGAAAGTTTCCAGGCAGCACCACAGGAAAGGAGACTCATTCAGAGTCCTGCAGTTTCTCCGTGTTGAGAAGAGAGAGCTGGGAGCGTGGAAATGCCAAACAGCTGGAGTTTTCAGGGAAGGGTACCAGAGAGGAGAGAGCTGCACAGAGAGAGGTCTTGAAGTCAAGTCTCCAGCTGAGTAGTGATCAACACATACATGCACTGAAACTACCCAATGAAAAAATCAGATGAAATGATCAGAGGGAACAATCCCCAGAGCTCACACAGGGCTGGGAATATTTAGTGCTCCCAGTGGCCAAAATGGAAAGGTAATTTCACAGGGCATCAGGTAGACTATACTCAGAAGGGCAGTGACTCAATAATGGGGAAAAAATAGCTGTAGACTAATGTCTGCTCTGGTCCTCACTAAAAAAGCTTAAAGGAAATTTCAAAAGGATCAACCAGTTTCAAAGTAATTGTGTCCAAGAACAAAGCTCAAGAATATTTATAGGAATATGAAAATATCCAGCACCTAACAAGCTGAAATTGAATTCTTACAAAAAGTAAAAAATTACCAGGAATATAAAGCAGCAGAAAAATGCAACACATTATAAACAAAAAAATTCACTCAATGGAAACACACAGAAATGACACAGATGATACAATTAGTAGGAAAAGTTGGGTAGGTTTATTTGCAGCCCATTTAGAAACATTAGAAAAGGATAGTAAGGCACTTACTATAACCATATTCGTTCAAAAAGTGTAAAAAAAAAACACATTAAGAAGATACATGGAAACTATAAAACAGACCAATTGAGTATCTAGAGATGAAAACTACAATGCAAAAATGAAACTACACTAGACTGGATTAACAGATTAGATAATGATTAATGCACTTGAAAACAATGTAATAAAAGTGTTCAAAACGAACGGGAGAGAAAAAATATTTGAGAAGGTAATGGCTAAAAAAATTCCAAATTTGCTAAAGACTATGAATTCAGATCCAAGAAGCTCAAAAAACAGAGGAGGATGAGGAGGAGTAGAAAGAGAAAGTGAAGGAAAAGGAGGAAGAAACTACATTAAGGAATACCATAATCAAGCTGCCGAAAATCAATGATAAAGAGAAAACTTTCAAATCAGCCAGAGACTTCCACTTCCAACTAAGATGGAGTAACAGGGAAACAGCTTTCAAGACACTGGACATTAAGGCCATAAAGGGCAGTGAAAGAAATCATCGGTAAGCCCTTACTAACTGCCTGGAGAGTTTCCAGGCCACAGGAAGGAGGAATCTGGGCAGAGCCTAGAAGAAATCCAGAGGTGAGGAGACAGAGCTGAGAATATGGGGCGGCCAAGACCATTAGAGTGCACAGGACAGAGCACCAGAGATGAAAAAACTACACGGAGAGAGAACTCTGTAGATCTGCAGGTGGTCACACTGTAGAAATTTCCCTAAGTATTGATCAGCTAGAGTGTGTGAGGGAACTATGTGAGGCCAGGAAAAGGACCACCAAAACAGACTAGACAGTGCCTGGAGCTCCAACAGGACCAAGAACAGTGCCTGTTTCCAACACTCAGACTGGAAAAACCTCATGATTCACAAGGCAATTGGGAGAATTCACCATGAGTCTCTCTGTGTGAGCAGAGGCAATGACAGCTTTCAATTCAGAATAAATTTTCAAGGATATTTCTATAGTATGGAAGATGGAGCTTGTGTCTCCCTCCAAGGCAGAAGGCAGATCTGTTTGTTGTCCAAATTAATAAAGGCTCCCTGTAGGGCAAAAGGTTGGACAAATCTGCTTGCAACGCATTCAGAAGGGTTCCCTAAGCTTGGGGTTCTTTAGCTATGAATCCAAACTACTACACACACAGCATCCAACGAGGCTATTTGGCCTGATCCCATGGGACTTGGAGTACAAGGGAAGTCTGTAAACATAAAGCACATGCTTCCTGCTATGCAGGGAGCAATAAAATCCTTATTTTAACAAAATCTTAGGTCTATTACTTGCTAACTTGTTAGCTTCCAAATAGGGTCAAAGCTCAGACCTGTCACGGTTCTTGACAGGGTATTAGGTAGATCACAGATGTTGCGTCAGTAAGAGAACATTAAACTTAGACCAAACACTATTCTAAAGTCATCTAAAAAAAAAAAAATCTACCCACCAATTGATAAACCAATTAAACCAAGAATCTCTGAAGACAGAAGTTCTGAACAACATTCTCACCCAACTTGATCTGACATTCACAGAATACTGCATCCAACAACTATAGAACACATATTTGAAAAGAATATACAAAATGATATAAAAAGAGCACATGGTACACTCACAAAGATAACTCATACACTGGACCATAAAATAAGGCTTAATAAATTTAAAAGGACTGAAATCATCAGAGTATACATTCTTCTTATACCCCAACAGATTTAAGTTAGAAATCAATAACAAGATATCGAGATAACCCCCAAATATCTGGGAATGGAATAGCACACTTCTAAATAATTCATATAGGTCAAAATGACATCACAAGAAAAATTTAAAAATATTTGGAAGTGAATCAAAGTGGAAATAGAAGATATGTATCAAAATATGTGAAATGCAACTAAAGCAGTGATTCGAGGGGAACCTACAGCTGTTAAGTACTTTCATATTAGAAAAGATAAAAATCTAAATTCACCAACCTAACGTTCCACTTTACGAAATTAGGAAAAGTTGGGGGTGGCCAGGTGGCTCAGTTGGTTAGAGCATGAGTTCTGAACAACAGGGTTGCCAGATGGATTCCCACATGGGCCAGTGAGCTGTGCCCTCCACAACTACAACTAGATTGAAGACAACGAGCTGCCGCTGAGCTGCTGGAGAGGCAACTGGATGGCTCAGCTGGTTAGAGCGCGAGCTCACAACAACAAGGTTGCCGGCTCAATTCCCGCATGGGATGGTGGGCTGTGCCCCCTGCAACTAAAGATTGAAAACGGCAACTGAACTCGAAGCTGAGCTGCGCCCTCCACAACTAGATTGAAGGACGACTTGGAGCTGATGGGCCCTGGAAAAAAACACTGTTCCCCAATATTCCCCAATAAAATTTATACAAGAAAAAAAAAGTTAGGAAAAGTAGAACAAAGGAAACCAAAAGGAAGAAAATAATGAAGAGCAGACATCAACAAAATAGAAAGCAGATAGACAGTAAAGAAAATTAACTGAGATAAAAGCTGGTTCTTTGAATATACTTGATATCAAATCACATATCTGATAAGAAATTGATATCCAGAATATATTTTTTAAAAAACTCCTAAAACTCAAAAACAAAAAAATAAACCCAATTTAAAAATGAGAAGGACATAAATAGACATTTCTCCAAAGAAGATATACAAATGGCCAAAAGCACATAAAAAGATGCTCAACATCAAAAATCATTAGGGAAATGCAAATCAAAACCACAATGAGATACCACTCATACCCATTAGTATGGATACTTGAAAAAAACACACACAAAATAACAAGTGATGAGGATGTGGAGAAATTGGAACCCTTGTGCACTGCTGGTGGGAATGTAAAATAGTATATGTGAGAGAATAGAAAATAGTACATATATTGGTCTCTGTCCTCAGTTCCTGGTACAGAGCTCCTAAAACTCTTTTACATTCCTAAGTGATAAGAGCATTAGGAGCATCTTTTGTTCTAATAAGGTGACCCTGGGTGGGTTCCTGGATGGCTCCTGCATGGGTGCTGATTGCCAGAAAGACCAAGCCATGATTTGAAGCTTGGAATTTTCAGCACCCTCCCCACAACTTGTCAAGAGAGAGGAAAGGGGCTGGAAATGGAGTTTATAATTGATCACGCCTACATGAGGAAGTCTCCATAAAATCCCAATAGTACGTGGTTCAGGGAGGCTCCAGGTTGGTGAACATGTCCATATAGGGAGGGTGACACCACAACTCCACAGGGTCAGAAGCTCCTGTGCTCGGGACCCTCCCAGACCTTGCCCTGCATATCTTCTCATCTGGCTATTCATCTGTATCCTTTAATAAACTTGTAAACGTAAGTGTTTCCCTGAGTTCTGTGAGCTGCTCTAGTGAACTAATCGAACCTGAGGAGGGGGTCACGAGAACCTCCAACCTCCAGCAGGTTGGTCAGTAGCACAGGTGACAACCTGGGCTTTTGACTGGCATCTGAAAGGGGAGGGACAGTCTCGTGGGACTGAACCCTTAACTTATGGAATCTGATGCTATCTATGGGTAGATAGTGTCAGCTAGTGTCAAAGAGATTTGCTTGGTATGGGGAAAACCTCCACACATTTGGTGACCAGAAGTGTTAGAAGTGAAGTGTACCTTGTGAGTAGTAAAGGAAACTCACAGGAAAGAAAAACACAGGAGGGAAGAACTGGGTTTTCCCCTACATAGAAAAGAAAAAACTGAGTTTTCGTTTTTTCCCTTTTACAGTACAACCACCACGGAAGACAAAAGGGCAGTACCTAAAATAATTAGAAATAGAAGTATCACATCATCCAGCAATTCCACTTCTGGGTGTATTCCCAAAAGAACTAACAGCAAGGACTGAAACTGGTATTTATATACTCATGTTTATAGCAGCATTATTCACAATAACCAAGAGGTAGAAACAACCCAAATATCCATGAACAAATGAATATGACTAGGTTAACAAAATGTGGCCTTTAGAGGGAAGGGGAGGTGGGGTGTTATTGCTGAATTAGTAGAATTTCAGCTTAGAATGACAAAATAGCTCTGGAAATGAATAATGGTGATGGCTTCATGACAATGTGACTGTACTTAGTGCCAGTGAATTGTACACCTAAAAATGGTTAAAATGGTAAATTTTATGTTATGTATATTTTGCCACAATAAAAACACTGACCAAAAAAAGAAGCTTGCTCTTTGAAAACAGGTCAACAAAACAACAAGCCCTGAGCTATAAAAAGAAAGAACACAAATCATCAATATCAGGAATGAAAAAGGGTTATCACGTATCACCAAAGATCATACAGACATTAAAAGCATAATAAGAGAATACTGTGAATAACGTCACTCCAATAAATCTGACAAGTTGGGTGAAAGGACAAATTTCTTGGAAAACACAACTTGCCAAGATTGACATAAGCAGAAACAGAAAACTTGAAAATCCCTGTTATCTATTAAAGAACCTGATTTTGTTACTAAAAAACCTTCCCCAAAAGGAAACTCCAGGCTTAGATAATTTCACTGGTGAATTACATCAAATATTCAAGGAAAAGAAAAACACCGATTCTATACAAACTTCAACAAAGCATGTATATGGATGTCAAATAGCAAATGAAGATTCTCAGCATTATTAGTGACTAGAGAAATGCAAATTAAAACCTCAATAAGACACCACTCACTATACACTTATTAGTATTCCTAAAATAAAAAACCTGATGATATCAATGCTAGAGAGGATATGTAGCAAATGGAACTAACACATTGCTGGTGGGAAATGCAAAACAGTACAGCCACTTTGGAAAGCAATTTGACATTTTTTTATATAGTGAGACAAACATTTACCAGCAATACCACTCCAACATGGAAATTTAAAACTCTATTACAAACACACTTAAGCAAATCTCTAGAAAACTATGATATTTCAATGAAATTTCATATCATGACAATTAAAACACAACATATCAAAACCTATGAAATGTTGCATTGCCCCGAGAAAAATTAGTAACACTGAATACTTCTATTAATTAAAAAAAGAAAAAGGCAAATAAATGACTTAAGACAACTCAGAGTCAGAAAAAATAGACTAATATAGATTAAAGCAGAAATAAGTTAGAAAATTTAAAAAGTAAATTAATTTCAAAAACAACGAATAAATTAGGTAAACCATTAACTAATCAAAAGAGTTACTCTCTTTTACTCTCAAAAGAGAATAAATATACAAGATAATGAAGGTAAACTAACCACAGAAACAGATTATGCATAAATAAATTTGAAAATTGGATGAAACAGATATATTCTAAGATGATTTACCAAGATTGACTACAAGAAAATTTTTTTTAAAAATCTAGAATTTCCAAAAAGGAAAAAAAAAGTTGTCAAAGGAGTATCCCCACAAAAAGCAACACACTGAGATGGTTGCAAAGGGGAACTCTACCAAACTTTTAAAGAACAGATTACTCCAAAGAACTGGGGAGGAAAAAAAACTTCCAACACTGATATATGTAAATATCTGTATATTACATAGATAACAAAAAATTAAATATAGCAGACCAAGCTCACTTACAACTGTCCCAAATAAAATATTAGCAAATAAAATCCAGCAGAATATTTGAAAAATGATATGTCATGGTCATTCAAAATATATACTACAGAAGCAAGAATAATTACATATATGAAAAACTCAAAAATATTAGAGGAGAAAAATCATCTATTCAATCTCCACAGATGCTTAAAAAACATTTGATAAACTTTAATAACCATGTTTGATAATAATACTCAAAAAATAAGAGTAGATGAAAACTTCCTTGCTATTTCCAACTCAGCCCAAATCTCAGAATTATGCTTAATGAGGAAATCATCTCCACTAAGCCAGGAACAATACAGGATAGATACTCTCACAAGTATTATTTAACATTGTATTGTATTTTCCAGGCTATATAATTAGAAAAGAAAAATAAATTAGAGACATAATAATTGGAAAGGTGTTAGTAAAACTATTACCATTTGCAGGAGTTATAATTATTACTGGAAAACCCAAGAAATTCAATACCAAAAAAAAAAAAAATTACTGTAACTTAACAAGAAATCTGCAAGACCTTTATAAAGAAAATTTTACAGAATGACAACAGAAATTTGAATAAATGTAAAGACATATTCATGTTTTGGGCCAAGATCATCAATATCTTAAAGATGTCAATATTCCCCTAATTCAATTTGTAAATTTAACTTGATGCCATAAAAATTCCAATAGGCTTTTTTTTTTTTTTTTTTTTTGCTAACCAAACAATTCAAATTGATCCTAAAATTTATATGGAAAATAAAAAACAAGCTGTCTTAAAATAAAATTATTGATCTTTCTTGTATGATATCAGACCCTGGATTTTTTGCATATTTCTGCAGTTTAATCTTCAAAGTAACATTTCCAGACAATGGGTATATTTTCAAAAGTAACGAAATGCAGTAGACTTTTGGTATTGAAGGATTTAACACTTGTGTATTCAACTATCTTCAATACATTTAAATCCAACGTATTAATGAAAACCATGATACCATTCCACACCCATTAGTATGGCTATTATAAAAAAATAGTAATACTGGCGAGGATGTGCATTAGTTGGAACCCTTGTGCATTGTTGGTGGGAATGTAAAAATGGTACAGCTGTTGTGGAGAACAGTTTGGCAGTTTCTCAAGAAATTAAACATAAAGTTACTATATGATCCAGTAATTACACTTCTGGGTATATACCCAAAAGAATTGAAAGCAGGGACTCAAACACATACTGTACACCAATATGAGGTGTGATTGAAAAATGTGGTGAATGCTTAAATTTTTAAAAATTTATTACAGTAAAAGACACATTGCCTTTAATCCCCCTCAAAATACTCCCCCTCACCTCAAATACACTTATTCCATCATTCTTGCCACTTTCTGAAACAGTTCTGGAAGTCCTCTTTTGTGAGTATCTTTACTTCATCCTCCATCATGACAACACTCTGTGTCACACATGGCTTCTAGAATGGCAATGTCTGTCAAATAAAAACATTACAGTGTGTCCTTATCCACCTTATTTACCAGATCTGGCACCGTGCAACTTTTGGCTCTTCCCCGAAGTCAAAATGATGTGCAGGACATGGAGGCAGCCACAACAGTGCAACTAAAGACACTCATGAAAGAGGAATTTCAGAACTGCTTCAGAAAGTGGCAAAAATCATGGGATGTGTTTGAAGTGAGGAGGAGTATTTTGAGAGATTATTAATGGCAATGTGTCTTTTACTGTAATAAATTTTTTTTTAATTTAAACATTCACCATGTTTTTTTATCATACCTCATATATACAATAAAATATTACTCAACCTTAAAAAGGAATGAAATTCTGATATGTGCTGCAACATAGATGAAATGTAGACATTATGCTAAGTGCAATAAATTAGATACAAACGGTAAATATTGTATGGCTCTACTTACATGAAATACCTAGAATAGGCAAATTCATAGAAACAGAAAGTAGAATAGAGGTTACCCAGGGCTAGGGGAAGAGGAGGATGGGGAGCTATTGTTTAAGGAGTACAGAGTCTATTTAGGATGACGAAAAAGTTCTAGAAATGAATAGTGGTGATAATGGCATGACAGTGTGAACGTACTTAATGCCACTGAATTATATACCTAAAAATGGTTAAAATGGTAGATTTTGTTATATATATTTTACCACATAAAAAGAGAGAAAAGATCTAAAGTCCTACCATCACATTAATTCAACATGTCTAAAATTGTTCTTATTATCATCCTACTTAAGCCAAATTCCAACCCCAAGTTTCCCATTTCAATCAAAGGTGTTCCTTAGAGAGTTAATCTTAAAATATTTCTGTACCCTCTCTTTTCTCTCATTTCTTTAACTCCTGGGTCTATTTATCTCTAAATTCTAGAAATATATCCTTCACATTATTCATGCTTCCTTCTGCCACTATCTTAATAAGTCATTTTACCTGTAGACAATAGGTTTTTAAAACCTATAAAATTTCACTTAAGCAATATAGCATAAGTTCACTTATGTTAAATACATTAGAGTACATGAAGTTTTAACAAAAACTGATTTAAACTGTTCATTACTATAAAAATAACAATAAATTACTCCACAATTAAATTCTAATCTTGTTCAAAATGACTGCTTGGTTTTTAAGAACATCCTTATTTACGTTGCCTGTTTATTTATACTATTTCACATTAATCGTACAAAGTGATCAATGAACATTTTATACCTTACCTTTGTATGATATTCCATAGCATCCACTTCACCTTGATTGAAAACAACACATCTTTTACGCTTCTAAACAGTAAATTACAGGGAGAAAATTATGTTGCTTCTATCACAATATTAATATTTGAAATATATTAGTATTTTTTTCTTTTCACATTTTCCATATTGTGTATCTCAGTCTTTAAGAAGTAATAATTGACTATTGAGGTCAAAATCAGTGCAAAGGATATGGACTAAGGAGGTAAGCTTTCCCATCTAATAATAATTGTTATTACTACTACTACTACAGATTTAATGGGTAATAGGTTGCTTCACCCTTATCTGTTATTAGTAATAGTACCAAATGATAAAACGTAGCACTGATATCCATGGAACACAAGGAAACTGTGACACTATATAAACAGTCACCAGTGGCATCTATCAGTAGATATATATAGTATAATTATTCTGAACTTTCTTCATTTCTGAAGAGAGGAACCATCCATGTACTATCATTAAAAAAGGTAGAAACAATCCAAATGAACAATGTATTTTTAATAGCTGTTTATGATTGATCTGAGGGTTAGGTACAAATGAGATATATTAACACTGTTCTATATCTAATAACTCCATAGCAAAGAACATATAATACAGTGCAATATAGAGCAGGGACATTGTACTTTTATTGCTGAAACCTCAGTGCTTACATAGTGGCAAACTCCTAGCAGACTAACAATAAATGTTTGTTGGCTGAATAAATAAATGGACTTAAGGTTAAGCTAATTGTACAATTTGCTTTAGCATATCAAAAATTAGGTAAGTTTTGTTAAAATAACATTTATTACATATGCTAATTTATATTTTTCCATATTAAATTGAGAAATTTACCCAACATAAAAGTTCAAATATTAAAAGATAATGTCCATACTGGCAAACTATAAAGTCCTTCACAACTGCTTGCTATTATTTGTCTCAATTGGTAATAGTAATAATAAGGTACCTATATACTATTTTACTGAAACACTATATATTTTCTTTTCTGTGCCTGACATATAGCAGATGATCAATAAATATTTGTTGAAAGAGAAAAATATATATACAATAAAAAAAAAATCACAAGAATATTACAATTTCTGTTTCAGGTACCTATAACAACGTAATAAATTATCTCTATTGCTTTCCTTATTCTAATTTTCAACGTAATTTTCTAATTTTCCAGAAATTTAATATCTTTCTTCCCCACTCTATTGTAAGATCCATGAGGGCAGGAACTGTATTTACTTTGTTTCATCATTCTACATATAACAGCATATAGAAATATCTCAAACATTTATTGGGCGAGTAATGAATATTATCCCTATCACTAACAAAGAAAATGATAATATAATCTACCTGAAACAGACTATGTGTGATCACAAAGACGTAAAAAGTATGAAAGCATAACTATTTGATCCTATATGGCATTCTCAAAACTTTACTAAAAGATTGAACCAGTGTGTATGCAAATATATAAATTTAAAAGCATATACATTTTCCATTGTAGCTTTCTACTTTTATCACTAGAAACCTTTCAAAAATATCACCCTTCTTTCAAATTTTTATTATATAAGCTTATCCCAAAGGGACAGGTCTCTAAAAATCTCCCCAAATCCATAAACTGCTTTAGAATTTTGCAGAGAAAGGAACATGTTTTTGAGCAAAAACAGGTATAAAAATATAATTAGTATAAATGCTTAAGCAGAAAGGGATTTTTTGTTGTTTAGTGTTTTTCTTTCTTTGTTTAATTTACAGAGCATTCACTTCTGAACCAATTTTGCTTACTTTTGAAATATGCAAATTTGGTCTCCTAAGAACGGTAGAATGTTAGCAAAGAGTTAAAAATTACTCTGGATGTGCTAAAGTCTTCTTATGCGTTATTATTTTTTGTACTTAGTAAATCACAAGATATTTGATATTGGAATGATAAATTTCTCTGGTATTTTCTGTAGAAATATAAAAATTTATTAAAACTGTGTACCTTCCCAACAGTAGAAATCGAGATTTCTTTTTTAACACCATCCTTTTCATTACTTTGTTGGCATTCCTTGTGAATAGCTGAAGTTATATAAGGTATAGTGACATCAAACAGTTCAGATCGAAAAACATATTTTTGAATGAACATTTCACAATTTCCTCCATCATCAATCTCTAGCTTAATGGTAGAGTCAGAAGCAGTAAATGTAGCAGAGGATCCAAAAGAGGACACGGAATCCATATGAAGAGAATCAAGGTAGACAGAAGAAGTGGGCTCACTTTTACTGCAACAAGGCTCATGATGCTGGTGAACCTGATAGTTTATCTTGTTAATGAAAGAAAGATGATCCAGTAACCATCCTGGTGACAACTGGCACACCACAGACATTCTCTTCCTTTAAAAAAAAAATACCCTGGAAATTAGACACTAGTAGTAAAACCCAACTTTCCAGATTAAGTTCTTAAATGTCCTGTATTTCAATAAACACATACTGCATACACA
Organism: Rhinolophus sinicus; assembly: GCF_036562045.2. NCBI lineage: Eukaryota > Metazoa > Chordata > Mammalia > Chiroptera > Rhinolophidae > Rhinolophus > Rhinolophus sinicus. Next base: position 44,856,950 of record NC_133758.1, read on the forward strand.
AAGGTAGATTTGATGTGCAAGTATATAAACTTCACATGTACACAGAAGAGTTTAACATTCATGATATATAGCAGGTCTAAGGAAAATTATAATGTTTTAATATATAAACTTTTCATTTTAGGGTTAATTCAAAACTTTCAGCCAACTTGGCCAATGAGGAAAACCTGATCTTATTTCTGGAATCCCATTTGATCCTCCTATCTTCCTGGACCCCACTTGGTACTTAGATCTAACCACTAGGTCTATTATCTTCAAAGTCAGGAAGTGACTGGATCCTTAAAAGGTGAAAGTTTCCTGTCAAATATAAAATATTGTATTACCTATGTGAATTCATCCTTTTTAATGAGATAAACCTAGGTAAGATCACAACTTCCAGAGGAGTTGTTAGCATGTCAGCTCTTATTTTTTCAAACTACATTTGTCATAGAAATCAGCCCATTCTCCAGTATCATTGCCCTACTTACCCACCGGTACCAATGGAGCGCAAAACAGGTAGAAGCAGACCTAAATGTAATTTTAACAGCACATCAGAAGCACTTAACCGTAGCAAAATTTCAAGGTTACACAGTCAAGATCTGTACTGGATCTAAGCAGTCCCCCTTGGGGAAGTAGGTTTTTCAGAACTTTCTAATCTTTTTTCAAACGATGGTTTTCAGTTCTGGATATTGCTTACCAAATCTAATGTAGCGGAGAACTTGGGGGGGGGGGGGCAGAATAAGATTTATGTAAGTAATTAATAGCACTTTTAGATTCAAACTTCTATCTCTATGTACTAGCTTCATGACCATGGACAAGTTATTTGATCTCACTGAGCCATAATTTTATCATTTTTATGACATCTCAGAGGGCAGTTTAGAGAATTAAATAAGCTAATCGACATTAAGTGCTGTACACAGTAACACAAAACAACTCCTCAAATAAAGGCTATTGGTGATGGTAATTCCGGTATTGGTCCTGCCTTCAGTCACCATTGTGGTGAGAAGTCCTGTCTATAATGGCAAGTGAGAGCCAGAAATTTAGATGAAAAGACTGAAACTGGGGAAAAATGACGTGCCCAAAATTACAACTCTAGTTAGACACAATTGCTACGAGACCCAGGTATCCAGACTTTGGCTCTTCTCCCACCCCTACCACTCTCTAGGTATTTGGCAGTGAATTCAAATTCAAGAAAGCGGGAATGTCCTGTTTTAAGCAGAGTAATCTACTATGCTTAGCGCACCCCTCTCGAACTGTCTTCTATTTCTCTGCTTCAACAAACCCCCATCCCTACTCACTTGGTTGCCTCCTAGCTTCTCGCAGGCCCCCACTAGAGGGCCGTGAAACCAGAGCGAGCAAATTCTGAGCCTAGTGCGACTTCAGGACCAACTGCAGTCACTATCTCCTCCCTGACCACTTCCGTTGTCAGAAAAGTGCACGCCGCCTTCCCAGATTTGAACTATGAAAACAGCACTCATCTAAATATTGGTGGTGAAAGACACCCCCCCCCTTTCAGCGCAAAGGGAAAAAAAATCTCCTTTTCCAAGAGTCAACGGGAGTGGCCATGTTGCTGTACGGAAAAAGCGTTTCCAGGGCGACTTATAGTGCTGTGCCCACTACTCAGCGACTTAGAGCATTCGGGTCTTCAAAGCTAAATTTAGAGGTCGGGCCAGACTTCGTAGGGGCCGCTTACAGTGTCCAGGAGATGTCAGTATGCCCGGCGAGACGGCGGGGCGAGACAAACTCAGACTTCCGGTGATGAGACGCTCCATGTAATAGGTGCGCACGCGCGCGCACGTCGCACGTGATGACGTCATTATCAGCGGAGATTTTAAAATTCTAACGACGCGGGCGGTTGGACCGAGTTGGTATTTTGGCGGCTTTTGTCCTGTCCAACAGGTAATTGCACGGTTTACGGAAATTCTGTCTGTGGGTCCTGTCAGGAAACTGCAAGGCAGGTAAGTAATGATTTGGGGTTAATCTTGTTCTGGCAGTACTGGTTTGGAGGGAGAAAGCAATAGAGCCCACAACTTCGAGACCCTGAGGAACAACGTTTTAGTGTCCGCTGTTGTGAGAAGCCTTCGGGCCCAATCTGCGAGGTGCTAGGTTCCCGGAGTCCAGTAAATTTCTACTGGCAATGATTTCCCAAGGGAGAAGGGGAGGACGTAATTGGACGCTGAGGGAGAAAAGAGAAGCTGGAGACAGGAGAGGAGGAAGAATTGATCGGAGCAAGGAGAGAAACTGTTTGGTGTATTTGAGATACTAGTGTAACATCGTAAGTGGCGTGTAAGGAGTACATCTGGAAGTCTTAATCTGAAATCTTAAGAATATTTCAAGTAGAGATTGGGAGTGGACATAGGTGAGAGTGGAAAAATTGATTAGATGCTGAAGCATATATTGAAGGATAAGAACTAGGTGATCAAACCAAGAAGGTGACAAGAAAAAAATTCTGAGATGTTCTAAATTAAGTTACAGCAGCCCGAGACTGAGAGAAGCTATGGACCAACTAACAAAAGACAGCTCAGATTCATGTGTGTCTGTTGGAATTTCAGATTAACTTCCCCAGGGAAAGATTATCATGAAGAAACAGTGAAACTTAGCTGCCTTTCTGTTTGAGGATAAAGATGGCAGTTGGTGCTTAATGTGCTATTTATGTATGGAAAGATTTTGTAATACTGAATTCATGAACGCAGGTCGTAAGCATGAAACGCAGTTCAGTTTCTACCGGGGGTGCTGGCCGCCTCTCTATGCAGGAGTTAAGATCCCAAGACTTCAATAAACAAGGCCTCTATACCCCTCAAACGTAAGTACGTCATGCCTTATTGTCTTAGACAAAGAAATCTCTAAAGGTGATTAATACAAAGCTGCAGTATAAGTGATGTGATGAATCTTATCTGTTCCCAGTAATACCAAATTTGGGATCAATGAAGGCTAAAAGTGGGCATATTAGTTACTGTGTTGTGTTTTATCTTACTTGTTCCTTAAGTTCCCAAAGCCATGTCTTTTGCCAAGCAACACCTAAAAGGACACCCTTCAGCACTCTTTCTTTTTCCCTCCTTCATTATAAAGCTGCTTGTTTGAGCAGGCTCTGTGCAATAACTCAATTTACTGAGGTGAATCCAGCTAGCAAAAATCTCAATCAAAGGTATTATTTGCTCTTACGATAGCTGCAGTTTAGTAGCAACCTAAAAAACACTTCTCCAAGCTGTTCCCTCAAGATTTGCTGGCAAAAAGTTGTCCAAAAGAACTTACTACCTTAAACTAGTTTTTCCCCTAAGAATGAGTTTCTTCCTAATAATAAAAGGCTATTAGTAAGCCACTGTAGAGCTGTATCAATCCTTCTCCAATACCAAGTGACAAGAAAAAAATTCTGAAATGTTCTAAATTAAAATTACAGCTTACAGCGGCCTGAAAGTGAGAGGGGACAGAATAAGTAGCCTGTTAATAGCTGTGGGCCAGCTCTGAAAAAAGATTGCTCACATTCCTATATATCTGTTGGAATTTAAAATTAATTTCCAGGTCGCTATTGCTGTGAATATCCAAAAGAAAGAATAGCCTGGTGCCATCAAGCCCCAAGAGCCTCTACTTGCTATTTACACATGAACTTTCCAATCTTCTGCCCACAGCTAATCCACAGCAGTGGACATTTCTTTCTTGCTGAGTCTGTACCTATCCCAGAGCTGGCCCCACTTTAGCTTCTCCCACCCCTTTTGTCTATAGCTAATGTAAATTCTTTCAGAACAGCTTACATCTCCCATCTCCCACCCCCTCTACTTGATGTATAAAAATGCTTAACTCTAGGACATCAGACACGTTTGTCCTTTCTACGTAGCTGTGCTGCTGGTGGTTCAGACTTCATGCCCCAGGATCTAGTCTTTCTTGGTAACTAATGGCTTTCTTTTAAAAAAGACTTAGCCGTGGAAGTTAAAATTTTTGGTTAACACAAAGTACAAGTTACGCACTGTTCTTAAGTTACTTAGGTTTACATATGTAGTATGAGCCTCTGCTACTTTTAGAAGTTTGAAATACTTATATATTTTTTTCTTCTGAAATCAGTAAAATTTTTGTACTGTTGCACATTACGTACACTAAAAGATTGGTCTTGAATTGTATTAGAAGCAAAAGGCTACAATTGTCAATGTTTTTGGTCTGTAATTTAGGTAATATATGTTTTTAGGTTTAGCTGTGTTCTGATAAAGAGTAAGCCTTAAAAGAAAAAAATTTTAATGTAGCTATCATCTTATGATTGAAATTTTCTATTTTTAAGTTTCTTTCTTTTCCTTTAAAGTTGTTGTCCATAAATGCCCATATTTTAAGATAATTGAAATTATAATGTAGATACGGGTTTTTTGGCTTTCTTCTTAACATTTTAGCATTATAACTTAATATTATGTTAGCCTATTCTATTTGTAACAATTATGATTGCTGCTAAAAGTTTTCATAATTTTGAATTATTTTACAGGTAATAGGGAAGAAATGGTGGTTCCAACATGTTTCCAAAAGTTTCTTGATCTAATATTTTTTATATTTATTTTGAAGACTTTGTTTTTCTCTTTTTCTTAAAGCAAAGAGAAACCAGCCTTTGGAAAGTTGAGTATAAACAAACCCACATCTGAAAGAAAAGTCTCTGTATTTGGTAAAAGGTAATGATCTTTTTAATTAGTTCTAATGAAGGGATTCTTAAAGCCATGCATTGGGCTAAATGCTCTCAGAATACAAAAATTAAATGGCATGGTCCCTTTCCAGAGAAAGTTATTATCTGGTTTTCTTCGGTTTTAAATGGTTAAAACCGTTATATCTGCCTTAGGTGATGCTAAGAAATATGTTGCACATTTAGACTACTGTTTCATTGTTGCAAATGAATACTTAATTGAAAATTCTATACCTAACTTTCAGATACTATCCTAGCATTTAAAATTAGGAGAAACCGTCATCTAGTTCATTTTAGTCCCATACTTTTTTATACACTTCAATGAATATTAAAGACTCCAGAGCTTTTATTTTGTGTGCTGTTTCTATTGATATTAACCATATTAGAAATCACCACTGAGAAAACTTTAAAATATGTATTAATTCAAATTAAAATAACAACCCATTACATATTAACATAAATAACATGCTTTTAATTAAAAAAAAATTTTTAAATAACTTATAATAAGAGTGTCGTTTTACATTTTTGTAAATCTCATTAATGTCAACTTAGTAGAAGATAGCTAGATCCTCATATCTACTTCTACATTCAATTTCTTACAGTATCATACATCATATAGCCAGCCTTTGGAAAACTCCACTGTATGCTCATATGAGAATGAAAGGGGCAAATAACATCTTAGTTTTTTATGAAAATAAACTTCTCAGATCTCTTAGATCACACTTTGAGAATCACTGTCTAGAGTAGATCATTGGTTACCTGAGCTGGAAGTGGGGCAGGATTGACTGGTAAGGGGTATAAGACTTTGGGGATGATGGAAATGTTCAATATCTTATTATGGTAGAACTTACACAGGTGTATGCATTGTCAAAACCTCATCAAACAGTACACTTTATAAACAAGTGCATTTTATTTTAAGCAAATTCCACCTCAGTAAAGTTGATTTTTTAAAGAAATGTTCAACCCCAAAATTGACAAAATAAACTTATCTCAGCAAAACAAAATATAACTTTGCTTTAAGACAAATCTGTTTGTTCAGCTGTTCTGAAAATATCTAGAGATGAAATATTTGTTACCTTATGAAAAATCTTTTCTATGAAACCAAGTTAAACTCTTTCAGTAGTCATTTCGTTTCATGAAAAATCTTAAGGCATTGTTGTAATGTAACTTTCATCTCAGCTGAATTTCAGAGATAATTTCAGATCATAATAATTATGAAATCTAACATTTGCAGAACATTTTTATAAACCAGACATTGTTTTAAGTACTTTATCTATATTAACTCTTAATCAATCCTCAGGACTGCCCTATATGAGTAGATACTGTTAATGTCTCATTTTATAGATAAGGAAATTGAAGCCCAGAGAAGTTAAGTAATTTATCCAAGGTCATACAATTAGTAACAGAGACAGAATTTGAAACCATAGGATCTAGTTCTAGATCTTATGCTCTTAAACTATAAGTTGAGTTATACAATATTTTGATTGGTTGGGAAATTGTTTTATAATTTAAAAAGATATCTATTAGTGTAGTTTTGTGTAGAATAAGAGCTGAGTATTCCTTTTATGGTAAAGAACATATTAAAAGTTAAGCAATAGCAGTATGAAGAAAAGTGGTTCTCAAATTGGCAAGTTCTCGAGGAAAAAAATTAGCTAATTAATGAAGGCAGTGGAGTTAGAGGGCCCAAGCTAAAGAACTTTTAGAGCCTGGGCAAGAGAGAGCTTGAAAACAGCAAGCAAACTTGCAGGGAGAAATAAGTTTTGATTAACAGAGTTCAGGTATTATAGCAATGTTTATTGTACAGTCATCCCTTGGTATTAGTTCCAAGACCCCCTGCAGATACCAAAATCTGAATATGCTCGAGACCCTTATATAAAAATGACATAGTATTTGTATATCACCTATGCACATCCTCCCGTATACTTTAAATCATCTTTACATTACTTATAATACCTAATGCAATGTAAATGCTGTGTAAATAGTTGTTATAATGTATTGTTTGGGGAACAGTGACAAGAAAAAAGGGTACATGTTCAGTACAGACACAACCATTGTAGGCCTAACTCCATTATACATGTCAACAACAACATAACTTGTTTTTGTTAACGTTTTTATCCCCTGTTGGTTTAATCAGTTGATGTGGAACCCACAGATACAGAAGGCTGGCTATAACTCAGTTTCTGGCATCTGTCCAATAAGGAAAATTATTGTTCTGAGGATATTTAATAAACTATAATGGTGAGCTAAATTGGACCCCATTGGTAGGCAAAAGAAACCACTATAAAGATTTAAACAAATAATGTTTTGTGTTGGGAGAGAGGCTTAGAATGGAGCATGTATGCTATAGCCATTAATGACTGAAAAATAGCAACATATTTTATGGTAAATTAACAATCAGACACAATATTGCATGATAAAAATGTTCATGAGAAAAAGCATGCACAACCTATTTAACATCTCTAACACCTCAGGCAGTTTTCCCACAAGAAATAATGGCAAATAAAGGGGTTGGGAGTGAAGGAACAATCATGGAGGGGTAAATAGGATGGTGAAAGGTTAGGTTATTGAATAGACTTGGAGAATGGTTGGTGCAGAAGCTCTAGTGGACTAAGAATGCATATTCTTAGAAGATTGTGTATCTGTTAGTGCAAAGCACCAGAAGTATAGTTTTCTTCCCACCTCATTTTATACTTTACTCTTCATTATTTGCTTTTTTTCTATGTTTTGAATAAGAGAATTCTATTTAGTTAAATAAAAATTAAAGAATTGTTGAACTTTATGTTCGATGCGGATGTTGAAATATAAAATCGCCATAAAATAATTTATACTTGACCACAAAAGGAAAGTTTTGACTGCTTTTTTAAAATGTTTCCAGAACTAGTGGACCTGGATCCCGGAACAGCCAATTTGGTATATTTTCCTGTTCTGAAAAAATCAAAGACCCAAGACCGCTTAATGACAAAGCATTCATTCAGCAGTGTATTCGACTACTCTGTGAGGTATTTTATCATTTTAAATAGTCTAAATTGTGAGTATTTGCTTAAATATTTTCCAACAATTTTTCTATTATAAAATGTTTGACATTAGTTTCTTACAGACAATGGTTATGCGTATAGTGTGTCCATGAAATCTCTACAAGCTCCTTCTGTTAAAGACTTCTTAAAGATCTTCACTTTTCTTTATGGCTTCCTGTGCCCTTCATATGAATTTCCTGACACCAAGTTTGAAGAAGAGGTTCCAAGAATCTTTAAAGGGCTTGGGTTTGTATATTATATTTCTTATTAGCCTAGACAGAATGTTGGAACACAGAGAAGAATCAAGCTCAATAAATATGTGAAGATTTTGAGTCAGAGAAACAATATATTTTAAGATCGTCACTATGGGAAGCATGTAGGATAAATTAAACAACTAGAGGTTATTACCAAACTACAGATGATAGATAATGAGTCCCTCAACTTCTGAAGTGACAAGGAGTAGAAAGAATGGGCTCGATACCACAGATTTTATAGAAGCAAAAAAGACAGGATTGAAGGACTGGTGAAAATGGGGTAAGATGAAGTCAAAAAGTGCTGTGTGGAGTAAACATGGGGAAGAATGGATTTGAGCATGAGGAGTTCATAAATGTGGTTTGTTTGAGGTACATTTAATTTGAGGAACAAATCTTTAGGACAGGACTAGCATATTGGTTGTAATCAAGTTCTGCGGCTTAGGGGTCATATATACACAGTAATCTGCTGAGAAGAAACCAAAAAATACACAAAATTATTTGAGAGTAAAATGACTAAGGACAGAATCTCAACAAATACCTTCTAAACAAGTCAAGACTTGGTATATACATGGAAGTTTTTTAATGTAACTTCTTGCTTAATTTAGACATTATTTTTACAAAATTAACATTAAGTTAGCTTATATTTTTCTAATTTTTCATAGGTATCCTTTTGCATTATCCAAAAGCTCCATGTATACAGTGGGGGCCCCTCATACATGGCCTCACATTGTGGCAGCCTTGGTTTGGCTAATAGACTGCATCAAGGTACTTGATTTCTCATTTTAAAATGTATACATAGGAAAGGTTTTTTTCCTCAAGATATTTCTGTTTCTCTTCTTATCTTGCTATTGCCAGTTATCTCAAATCTGCATCAGTTTTCCTTTATCAAAGTATGTTTGATTTTAAATTCTTCAAAGTGTTAACACATGATTCCAGAGGTGAGGGGAAGAAAGTACCACATTAGAAAGGAGATTATTTGTTTTCATGAGGTTTTACAGCTCAAAAAAGTGAATCAGTAGGAAATTATTTCCCCCATAACATTTGATTCTTTCCCTTTTTAAATTAAAATCTATATTGCAAAAAGTTTGGAAAATACAGAAAAATGTATACAGAAAGTGATGTACCCATATCTCACAACTCAGAAATAATGTAAAACATTTCCTTGAGGTAAAATTTTAAAGATACAATTTTGCTGCAAAAATGATGTATATTTTTTAAACTTTCAATGCATATTGACAAATTTTCCTCCAAAAAACTTAGCACCAGTTAAAAGCTCAACAATGTATAAGCATACCCATTTTCCCATACCATAGGCATTATTGTTTTAAAATCTTTACCCATCTGGAAGATGAAAGATAACTTGTTTTAATATATATATAACTAAAGCGAGTATGTTTTTATATGGTCTGTCATTGATATTTCTTTTGACTTGTTTGTGTATATGTTTTTGGCTCTTTTTATATTTCATTATTGGCTTCTGCTATTTGAACCTTTATATATTGAATTCTTTATATGTTAATTAAGCTTATTGATGTTTTAATAATTGACATGACAAGCAAAACATAATACATAACTTTTTCATATTTCTATTTTTTTTGTTTTTAAACTTCCTCATTTTTCACATTGATTATTAACTGCTTATTCATGTCTTTTGACTTTTTTTCCTTATTGATTTGTGAGAATACCATTCTGTACAGCAAAAGTCAAATTGGAGAAATTAGCTCTTACGTATGTGGTACAAATATTTTTTTCCCTCTTTTTCTTTTTGATTTATGTGCTGTATTTTGACTGTTAAGAAGCGTAAATTTTTATCTAGTCTAATGTGGTCTCGTCCTGTCATCTTCTGAGTTTCCTGCCCTATTTATTATTAGAATCCTTAAAACTGATATTGTGCCCCCGACATTCTCTTGGCCATTAGCTAGCCCTTAACTGAATATACGAGACGGGGAGTTTTGACCCAGATGGATTTTTGACCCAGGAGACACCTGGTACATTGAACACCACCAACTGTTAAGAGTAGAAATCCAATACCATAGTCCATGAATACAACTGGAGTTTTATTGAAATTTAAATACAGCATTTATATATTCAATTTGCTCTCCTCAGTGATACCCGTGGACATTGTGTAACCACCTCTGTTCCCACCACCAAATGCCCCTGTTGTCACTAGGACACTTTACCCTTATTTGCCAAAGTAGCTAATGTCATTGTTATGTGGTTGGGAGGTAGCATTTCCACAGTGATACAGGAGCTCTTGTTGTAGCTTCTGTTGGTAAGGGAGCTCTTGAGAAGCCTCCAAATCCATTATATAAGTTGAAATCTTCTCCTTCCTATTTTGGTTTGCTTGAAGTGGTGGAACTGAACACTATAGCAATTTAAGAATCAAGGAGAAACTCCCTACTCAAGAATCCTATATATGGGCCCTGGAATAAGAAAATTGAATGAAACATTTTCAGTAGAAGCCGCATTCTTCTTATACATGCCCAGTGCGTGGTCCTTTTCTTAGACGTTTAACGTTTATTATACTAGATATATATTTATATATTTATATTTTATAGCAATTTCATTTAAATTTTCTATTTTTTCTTTTTTAAAGGATATGTTTCTAAAACAATTTATAAAAACTGTATTCCAAAATGAAATTTCTGTGCCTTAAAAACATTTAGCCATTTTTCTTTTAGCTTGTAAATTATAAACATCTGAATATTTTGCTATAATTTATTATCTGTAATCACTTTCAAGCTTAAACAGTTGTATTTCTGAAGATTTTATGCTGTAAAATTCAATCTAAATTTCATATTTATACATACTAAAGGAGTCAGTTGATAACATTTGAGCAGCAAAACTGAGTTCATATAGAAGAGAAATAATTATTACTGGTTCACCTTTTACATGGCAATTCTGTTTAGATTCTCAAAGTTGCATTAAAATGTGTGTATATTCTCTCAGGGGATTAATAGTGTAAAGATTGGCATATTTTTCTCTATGGAATAGAACTAAATATGGAACCCATCCTTTTTCAATCCTAAGGGATTTTAGTTACTAAAATATCAAAAGGGGATTATATTTTAAAGTTCAATAGAATAGCCTCTGAAGAGACTTTCAGTCATGCAGTAATGTAAATGCTTCTAAAAATGACATTAAAACAATTGACAAAACATGAAAGCTATGTTTTTTTCTCACAAACTAATGTTACTTGTGTACTAATTAGTTACATACTGCCATGAAAGAAAGCTCACCTTTATTTGATGATGGACAACCGTGGGGAGAAGAAACTGAAGACGGAATTATGTATAATAAGGTACCTTACATTACCATAAATGTTAGCATTATATTGATATTAACTAAATGTGTCATTATCGAAATTAATATACTTGTATTCTTTTGTAGAGCTTGTGTTTTTGCTTTCTGAAAATTTCTAAAATTGATTTCTTAAAATGTTAGTCAATGGACTTACTCTTGGAGTCACATTGTAATTTCCTGAAATTAAGTAGGCATGAAAATTTGAAAATGTTAACTAAGTAAAAAATACAAGGCAATTGGAATTAAGTCATGACATGTTATTGTTAATGTATAAGGTGTGATCAAAAGATACGATAAATGTTTAAATAAAAATATTTATTACAGTAAAAGACACATTGCCTTTAATCCCTCTCAGAATACTCCCCCTCACTTCAAACACCCTCATCCCATCGTTCTTGCCACTTTCTGAAGCAGTTCTGGAAGTCCTCTTTCGTGAGTATCTTTGCTTCATCCTCCATCATGACAATGCTCCGTGTCACACATAGCTTCTGGTACTGCGATTTCTGTCAAATAAAAACATTATGATGTGTCCTCATCCACCTTATTCACCGTATCTGGCACTGTGAGACTTCTAGCTCTTCCCCAAAGTCAAAATGATCATAAAAGGAAAACATTTTGAATGGATTCAGGACATCGAGGCAGCCATGACAGTGCAACTAAAGACACTCACAAAAGAGGACTTCCTTCCAGAACTGCTTCAGAAAGTGTCAAGAACAATGGGAGAAGTGTATTGGAAGCTAGGGGGAGTATTTTGAGGGGGGTTTAATGGCAATGTGTCTTTTACTGTAATAATTTTTTTTTAATTGGGGAATATGGGGGAACAGTGTGTTTTTCCAGGATGTCAAGTCATTTTTTTTAATTTTTTTTCAATCTAGTTGTGGGGGGCACAGCTCAGCTCCGAGTCAAGTCATTGTTTTCAATCTAGTTGTGGAGGGCACAGCTCATTGGCCCATGTGGGATTCCAACCAGTGACCTTGGTGTTTATGAGCGCCGCACTCTAACCACTGAGCCAACCGGTTGCCCACCGGCGGCTCAGCTCCAAGTTCAAGCTGTTGTTTTCAATCAAATTGTGGAGGGTGCAGTTTACTGTTCCATGTGGGAATCGAACCGGCAACTTTGTTGTTAAGAGCTTGCACTCTAACCAACTGAGCCATCCGGCCAACCCATTTTTTTTAAATTTAAACATTCATTGTATTTTTGATCACATCTCATATACATATTGAACATTTCTTTTCCTCTACTGTCCTTTTAGAATGAAGATATCAATACAGAGCAGCAACATTATTTTAATGTAATTCTTTGTCTATATAAATGCATAATAGATTGCATCTTAAAGTACTGCATGTAGGTTTTGTTTGGTCTGTTTTGGCCTTTTTTGTTAAGCATATTGCCGCTTAGATCAGAGTTACACTTCCAAGAGTAGACTGTTGGTTCCCAAGCCACATTTTATTCAAGCCCAAACTATGTAACTTAACCCCACCGTATTTCCTAAAATACACAAATTTATATATCCAAATGGAGCAAACACCAACTCCAAGGAATAAACTTATAATGTTGAGATTAAACATTAATATACCCTAGCACATGTTAAAGACCTGTTACCATGCAGGTCCCTAAGAAGAAAAACTATTATCTGCTCTAGTTCTAATCTTCAGTCTTTGGAGCATTTTTCATAAAAAGAAAGTGAAAATAACGTTTAGCTTGTAAATTATAAACATCACTTTTAATCTTAAACAGCTGTACCATCTTTTATTCTTATCTTTTATTACTACCTAGGAAATAGTTCAAAGATATATCCACTGACTGACATGATATCATGTTTTGTTTTTTCTTAAACGAAGGATAACCATGCCTCTTTACTGCTTCTGCTATGACCCCTGCTGGTGCCGCAGCTAGAAAGAAAATGTTCCTCTCATGTTGCAATATGTGTACTGGTCTAGATTTATTTGTACTTCCATTTTCATCCAAATATAATTACAACACCTATTAAATATTAAATTTTTTGACATTATTTTTGAAGGTTAAAGCAGTAAAAGTTATTCTTGCTATTTAGCTATTTCAGATGACAAAATATAGAGAAGCATTTTGGTAACTATAAAGTGCTATTTTTAATTAAAGAGAGTTATCAAAGTATCCAACTTTACCAGATTCTTAGCTTCAACTTTGTGGGTCCAAAAACTCATTTTTTTTTCCTTGTAATCTGCAAAATCAAAATTGACCAAGCTTAAGAAACTGATTCACTGTTACCAAATTCACAAGAGACTGATCTGAAGTAGAATGAAAATGTATTAATTTACTATCAGTCATATGTATACCTTTCCAGTTACAGGAATATACATTCTGCCTCTTCAGAATACCCCTTCCGTATCAACCAAGTAATAAGGTTGTTTAGTACAGAGAGAATCAGTGCAAAGGGAATGGATTTGTCTTAAGGGATATTTACTTTATCTAGACTATGGAAAATTGTGATCAGCCACCCTTGCTGCCTAACAAAATATGCGTCCTGTGTAACCTATGACTGCACAATATAGTGTTCCTTTTTCCTGGATAAATATTAAGAATGATAGTATTCTATTTAGAGCTCTACTAATCATGTCATTTTTAGCCTGAAATTATATAATTATGTAATTATGGCCTTTATTATGTTCTCATTTTCACAACTAGATAATGTCAGTTTAATTTAACTTATATGATCAATGATTCATTTAAATTTTTTCATACATAGATTATCCCTAACAATAATTAAGTTTGTGTATTTTATATTGAATTTATTTAATAAGCTTCCTTGTTTGGCCTTCTCAAAATTCTGAAGGTATGGTTTCTTTACTGTTTGCTAAATATCACCTTTATCTGAATTTAAATTTTTTTCATCAGTATTCACATTAGAAGTAGCAGACTGAATAAGTCTGTGCAGCGTAATTAATGATATACTCTAGGTTTGTGTCTTATTTATAGGAGTTTATATAGCTTCTTAGTATTCCTGACTTTATTTTTTTAAATTCAAATTTCTACATAGAAAAGTGAAACAAACTAGAGAATCATGGCTTTGTTTTTAAATCTGCTTAATTCAATCAGTTGTTTTTGGACTACACCATAAAATGCTATGAGAGTTTCATGGCTGGTGCCGACAGCTTTGAGGAGATGAATGCAGAGTTGCAGTCAAAGCTGAGTAAGTGTTCTCATTCCTAGTGTGCTTGCTTTTGGTCATGTATTTAACTCTACCAATGGAGTTGTAGCTTAGCCTACTATACCTAATGTTTATATGAGCTATTCACTTTAAATTCATTTGGATGCCTACTGATTTTTATCTGCATTGTTTCCTTAGTGAAAAGAACTAATAGTTAAGCATAAAGAATACTGGTATTGAAGTCAGACCTGAGGCATTACCACTTACTGGCTATGTGACCTTAACAAACTACTTGTTAACAAAGTTTTGCAAGATTAGATGGCCATGTATATCAAACACACTACCAGGAGCACAGAAGATAATCAGCAAATGTTATTCTTCTTGTGCTATCCTTGCTTTACCATTTGAGAAATTAAAGCACCAATTAGTCAAAAAACCTAAGGTCTCTTTCAAAATTTGTGACAGAAGGTTAATGGGCCATTATACTTCCAAAGAATGAGTCTTTATTTTTCCACTCAGCTATAATCTAGTGACATTCAATATTAACTGGCTAACTCTAAAATGTTCCGCAGGTGTTATTTTACATTTTTGTTCCTTTTATTGACATAATCTTATATGTAAAATGCCAACGTAGTGAGTAAAATAGATAAATTTAAGATGTGCAGAGCTATTCTTCCAAAGATGATAAAATCAATCAAAACGAGAACATCTCCTTGTCATTATTAGCACAATAGGTGAAAGCAATACCTTATGTTCCCATGGGCTCTATCTTCCCAAAAGAGTAATCAGGATAATTTCAGCTTCTCCACATGAGAAAGGGAACAAGGTAAACGATATTTGTTTTAAAAGAGGAAAATTCATAGCGATCTAATACAGAAAGAATTTGTTGAGTTCTTTGATATTTCTCTGTATAGTTTATTAATCATATAAAAGTATATTCATTTATTCAAGTATTCTATACCTATTGTGTGCCAGCCACCAAGGGTACTGTCATGAATAAGAGATAAAAATCCCTGCTCTTAATGAGCTTCCATTCTTAGAGACAATAATCAATGAATAACTATAAGTCAAGCAATGTTAAGTTCTACAGAGAAAAATAAAGCAGGGTAAGGAGGTATAGAGTGCAGTGGAGAAAAGGGAATGGTTTGCTGTTTTACAAAGGATAGGCTGTCCTTCACTGAGAGTATTTTGCCAGAGACCAGAAGGAAATGAGGAAGAAAGCAATGGTGAAAGCCTGGGGAAGAATGTTCCAGGAAGATTTGAGATCTGATGAAGTTTTTGGGTTTTGTTTCCAGAGGATTTATTTAATGTAGATGGTTTCAAGCTGGAATCATTAGCAGCAAAAAACAAAGCACTGAATGAACAGATTGCAAAATTGGAACAAGAAAGAGAAAAAGAACCGGTTAGTAAACATGTTTATCTTTAATAGGCTTATGCACTTACTTAGCTCTTTTGGACTCTCCTCCAATACCAATTGTTTCTTTATCAAAATTAGAAACAAATAGATTAACAAAATGAAATTCTTAAAGGTTAAAATTTTTTTACATAGGGCCGAACTCCCAATGAAAACATGTTTGGCATCTCTGGAGCTTTGTTTTCCCTTGTGATCTATCAGTCTTGGACTAATGATGTTCAGAATATGATGAAAGAGTCTTACCATTTTACATAAGACCAAAAAGATACTTTGAACCAAGTCCCCATGTCCTACACCTCTAGAGAGCACTATTTATAAGAGGCCCTGAGTTTTTTAGTTAGTGGGAAGGGAATGGTAATAAATGGGTTTGTATAATATATTGTATCCTAAGGACTTTGTGATATCCAGATATCTAGTTTTATTTTGTGTATAATGTTACTGAATCACCTAGACTATTCTATACAATATCAGATTCTAAATGTTTGTGCTGTTTGTGCTTTTTCATTCTGACCCTTGACATTTTCTATCCTAAACTGACTTTGAAAAGTACTTTTTCTTTATTAGGTAATAACAGTAAAGTCCACTTTTAGTTCTTTCACTCCTTCTAAAAAAAATAATAAACTCTACCTTCTTCTAAGATGAATTTAAAAAATATCACTTTGCTTTCAAGTAAAGTGATGGAATGATTATGGAATGATTATTGATGAGAATAACTAATTTAATGTTCTTTTCTTTTAAAGAATCGTCTAGAGTCATTGAGAAAACTGAAAACTTCCTTACAAGCAGATGTTCAGAAATATCAGTCATACATGAGCAATTTGGAGTCTCATGCAGCCATTCTTGACCAAAAATTGAATGGTCTTGATGAAGAAATTTCAAGAATAGGTAAGCACAACTAATGCTAAGAAAAGATCACTTAGTTTGGGATGGGGAACTATGTGGAAATTTATCACATATAGAGAAGTTTTGTCATCCATCTTTGTTCCTTTAATGGTGAATGGCTATTGTAGGCTACCAAGTTTTCAGTGCCTTCTATATTAGTTTTCTGAGGCTGCTGTAACAAAATTATCACAAACTTGGTAGCTTAAAACAACAGAAATTGATTCACTCACAATTCTAAAGCCTAGAAGTTCAAAATCCAGCAGGGCCAACTTGTACCAAGGACTGTGGCAGGGCGGAATCCATTCTTTGCCGACATTCCCACATTGCCTTCTCTGTGTGTCTTCTCTCCTCTTCTGTCTGTTAGTTTCTCTGCCTCTATCTTTTAAGGACATTTATGATGGCGTTTAGGGCCCACCTACATTATCTAGGGTAATCTCTCCTCTTGTCAAAATACTAAATCACATCTGCAAATTCTCTTTTCCAAATAAAGTAATGTTTACAAATTCCAGGAATTAGGACTTCATATTTTTGGGTGGCCATTATTCAACCTGTTATACCTGCTAACATCTTTTCAGGCACCTGGTTTTTTGAAGCCAAGAGGTACCAAACCTAAGAACATATGCTGCCTGTATAAAAACATATATTCTACTCGACCTTGTAATTAATAAGCCAGGTTCTTAAATCATTGCTGGCCTCAATCTGCTATAATTAATTATCCTCCATCACTACCTCCTAAACTACTCAGCTTAAGCTGACTAAAAATATGATGAAAGATGCAGGTATTACAATTCCTATGAAGCAAAAGGCCAACTAAAGAAAGTTCATTTATAGCCTGTGTGTTCCTAATCTTGTTTTCATAATCACGTAGATCTTAATCATAAAACTCTGGAAATACTGTTGTACAGGAATTGATCGCTACTTCTCTGGAGCCAGGAGATCAAAGGAAGTTATCTACAAATTGCAGGGCCATTGGACAGCAGTTACAAAATAAATAATTATATGGACCTTCTATACTGTTTTCCCAGGTCTTTGCCTGCTTCGATTTTATTATTTTGGATTTTACAGGCTGTGTCTGAACCACATAGGAGTTGTGTAGATTGTCCTTAGGATATTTGAAACTCTTAGTCAATGGAATATTGATCATCTGGGGTATTGACTGGATAGGTTATTTTTTTCCAAATAACTAATTTATGTGTATATTTAATTTGCTCTAAACCAACTCTTCGAATAGTTTATACTTGGCCCCTAATGTTTGTTTGCCATAATGACAAGGAACCATAGACTAATTTCTTATAGCAATGTTTATAATGCAATTAAATCAGTACTTTATAATTACACTGTCTTCTTTACCGGTACTTAATCAAGAGAATTTTCATACTCCCTACTTTTTTGTGAGAATTTTTTTCCATCAATTGCAAAGTGAGTGAGAGAGAAGTACTTCGGCAATTATTCTGAGTATTTTAACTTTCTTGATTATTTAAAGCCATTCATGGCCAAGGTGAATGAGACATCTTTAAACCCTGCAGATACTGTACATTGCACATTTTTTGTGTAGATTCCTGTATAAAGTTTTACTTCAACCATTAATTTAGTTAGAGCTTTCCAACAACAGTGCTACAAAGGGGTTATAACAAAGTCAAGATCTCGACCCTCAGCTCTCAGGATGATTTCTCTTGGCCCTTTTGGTCGTGAGCATCCTCTTCCATTTAGCCCTGCCTGCGTAAAAATGCTGTCGTATTCTTTATGAGCTATGAGTTACAGAGGTTAGAAAACACTGTTCTATATAACCCCAAATATGTCAGATGTGACAACTTCTCTTCCCCTTTGCATTGACCATTAGTTGTTTGTATGTCCCATATTCTCTTGGTACCATATAGTCATTCTTGATTACACATTTTGGTAAATAGACAAAGTAACAGCCTTAGCACTACAGTTACTAAATATCTGATGAAACCACTGTAATGTCAATGAAATGCGAATAAACTGATGTATTTTAATATAAATTTGTGGGTTTTCTGGCTTATTGCAGAGAATCATGTAGGAGTATGAAAAGCATTTGAACTGAACATCAACAGACTATTCCTCTTAAGTGTAGCAATTCTTAATTGTAATCATTATGTGTGAGGTCATATATTTTTTTCATATAGCACTTTCTGAACACGGTAGCATGACAGGAAAAATAAGTTTCACATAAAACTTTAATTGTATCATCTTTCAAGAATGTTATTAACCATGTGGGATCAAACAGAATTATTCAAAAGAAGAGAAATGCAACAGCAGGGATGTACCTAGAGGGTATTATGCTAAGTGAAATAAGTCTGACTGAGAAAGACAAATACCATTTGATCTCACTTATATGTGGACTCTAAAGAACAAAATAAGCAAACAAACAAAACAGAAACAGACTCATAGATACAGAGAACAAACTGATGGTTGCCAGAGGGGAGGGGGCATGGGAAGCTGGGTAAAAAAAGTAGTGAAGGAATTAAGAAATACAAATTGGTAGTTACAAAATAGTCACAGGGATGTAAAGTACAGCATAGAGAATATAGTCAATAATGTTGCAATAACTATATATAGTGCCAGGTTAGCACTAGACTAATCAGGGAGATCACTGCATAAATTATATGAATATCTAACTACTATGCTGTATACCTGAAACTAATATAAAATAATATTGAATGTCAACTATAAATGAAAAAAAGTAAATAATGTTTTTTAAAAAGGAGATAAATAAACGTACATTATTTGAAAATTTAGACACCTTTATCAACTCTATTAAATAATGGCATAATTTCTTTGGAGGAATTGAAAAAACTTAACAAAATTATTTTTTTTATGCAGAACTAGAATGCGAAACAATGAAACAAGAGAATACTCGACTACAGAATATTGTTGATAACCAGAAGTACTCAGTTGCAGATATTGAGAGAATAAATCATGAAAGAAATGAATTGCAGCAGACCATTAATAAATTAACGAAGGACCTGGAGGATGAACAACAGCAGTTATGGAATGAGGAGCTAAAATATGCCAGAGGCAAAGAGGCGGTATGTCTTATCATTTCAAGAGTGGCAGTTCACCAGAGCTGATTTTTGTAAAGGTCTATCCAAATTAAGAACTGAGTGTGTAGAATAATTTGGCTAAAGAGGTAAAAATTTTTAAGCATTGCCATTTTATTAAAACACATTCATCCCTTTATGTCAATTCAGTAACTCCCGAGTTTCTCAGTCAAATTTAATGTACTGTTTATTTTCAACAGTGAACCAAGAAATAAGCAAAAAAGTCTCTCAGAAAATGAAAATAATTTTCAAAAATTCCATGCCTTTCGTTCTAGAAGAGGATATGGGTTACCTCTTCATTTACTTATTCACTACTCAAACAGTTACTTAACATCTGCCTTGTATCACTTACCAGCCTGAGCATAGAGGAAATAAAGATTAAAAAAAACATACATTCTCCCTTTAAAAAACTTTCAATCTAGTTGATATTTTTCTACCATGAGATTAGACCTCTAATAGGTATTTGCGTGGGGTACTGAGGAAGCAAGTAGTGTACCTAACCCAGATTTAGTGGACATGGTGTGCGGAGATGGGTAAGGTGGTTTTTAGAAAGGATTCCTTGAAGAAATAATGTGAACTGAATTGAGAAGTGTAAAGAAGAGTTAGCATGGCAAGGGTAGGGGAGTCAGCAAACAAAGGAGCAGGCATATATGGGAATGCTCAGAGAGAAAATAGCATGATGCACTCCTGTATCCTAAGTGTTTCATATGGTTGGTGCTTAATAGCAAAGGATAGGGGCACAAAAATAAAAAGATGGCAGCACATAGCAACAGATGAGACCCAAGAGATGAGCATAGACCAGTGAAGATCCTTTCCATATTTAGAAATTTGGATTTTTGTACACCTGAAGCAAATATTTAAAAAATAAAAAAGTTAATAGCCTGAAATTAGAATCCTAGATGATCTCAACATAGATGATGGTGAAGGGAGGAGAAGACAGAAATAAATCCTGCTAAGGTTAAAAAAAAAGTTTGGACTTTATCCTGAAAATTCTTCTAAAGCCCTTAAAATTTTTAAACAGAAAGATCACAGTTTTGGTAATGTGAAAAATGGTTTGGAAGGAAGCAAAACACTCATAAGGATCTGTGGCAGTAATGTGGTGAGAAATTACAAGCTGAATTTGGATAATGCTAGTGGAGATTCAAAGAAGTGGATGTATTCTGACTACTTAGCAGGTAGAGTGAAAAAGACCTGATGAAAGAAGCCCTGGTATCTGGCTTGTGTGATTGGACAAGCAGTAGTACCTTTTGGAAATAAAAGAAGGAGAAGTTGACAGTCGGGAATGGGGATGGTCTTCTGGACCTGTTGTGTCCATCGGACATCCAGGTGTAAATATCTAATCAGCTATTGTTACATGGGTTGATCTTCCGCATAAAATATCTGGCTTTGCAATGTAGATTTGGTGAAAATCACTGTACAGTATATTGTGGTTGAAGCCACAAGGGTAAATGAATTCACTAAGGAAGAATACATAGAAAGATAGAACTCTGGGAGTAGATAAAGGTCCTTTAAGACAAGCCTAAAAGGAAACTAAGAACTGGCCAGAGAGGTCAACAGAATAGAAGCTGAGAGAGGAAAGATTCAGGAAGGAATTAACATTGTCCAATGCAATAAAAGGTTTCAAAAGTTTCTGTTAGATTCAGTAAAAGCGGTCACCAGTGATTCCCATTAAAACCAAGTTATTTGACTTCGTTTTAATTTTATAGGTAGTACATTATCATGTCAGCCAATATTGTTAAGAAAGTGGGCTTAGTGACTATATGAATTTCTAGATAAAATCTATCCTTATTATTGTTGGCAATCTTTTGTAAATGTTCTATACTTCTGCCTTACTTAGCTATATACACTACTCTTAAATGTAGCTTTCAGTATACATGGACATTTTCATAATGATTTAACATAATCATGGACATGATACCAATGTATTCTAAAACAATATTAAGTTAACAGGTTGTAGCAATCTATACATTATTTGCATTCCTAAGAAAAGTTATGTAAGTTAAGACGTGTTTTTTTTAAGAAAAGGAAAAGAAAGCATGTCTTTTAAAAAGGCTTTTTTAAATAGAGAAAAACAAACTAGAGAGTTTCAGACTTAAGTTTTCTTTTGAAGTTTTTCCACAGTATTTTCAGTTATAATGTGTTTTTTTTGTTTTTTGTTTTGTTTTGTTTTGTTTTGTTTTTTTAGTGTAATTCTAAAATTTAAATATCACTAGATATTTAAATAGAGACTAGAGAAAAATTTAGTCTCTATCTTTTGGTCTAAAATTAATGTGTGTTTTTTAATCCTGTTGCTTCCAGCATTTTCCTTAGTACAATATTTCTTATATTTATCACCATTGTTAAAATGAAAAAGTAGCTCAAACAAAGCAACTGTGTTTGTCTAAGGGGGCAATAGTGCTTTTTCATCCTGGTCACCTTATAAAGTACATTATAGGGGTCATGCAAATAGTTTATTAAGCAGTCAGATTTTAACTTTTGGATTATTAAAAATCTGTATTTTACACACTTACATATGTAATTCTTAATATGGAATAGAGTTCAGTATGAGAAATAAGCATTACCTCCTATTTCACTATACCTTTGCTTTTCGTTAATCATCTATACTTCCTCATCCTCCTGACCCTCTAGGTAATCTCTATCCTTGTGTATTAAAAAGAAATAACCTGTGGTGGTGCTCCCTAAAGTTTTTTTGAACCTACCGTGTTTCCCCGAAAATAAAACCGGGCCTTATATTAATTTTTGCTCCAAAAGACGCATGAGGGCGTATTTTCAGGCGATGTCTTATTTTTTCATGTACAACAATCTACATTTATTCATATACAGTCATGTCATCTTCTGGAACATCGTCATAACATACTGAATGCGTCCATCTGGCTGACCATCTTAACTGGGGCTTATGTTCGGGGAAACACAGTAGAACTTGGTAAACCTGTGTTTCGGCCCTGGATTTGCCACCACATGCCTGTGCTAGCTCGGTGTGTCATCTAACCTCATAGTCTCAGTTTTCTTATTTATAAAGTGAAGTGTGGTTAGACTAGATTGGTGAATCAGAAATGAGTTATTTCAACAGTTATTAAGAGTATATTTTACCTCTTAAGCACTGTCGGAAAGGGGAAGTTAGAAATCTCTGTACTGGCTGAACTCTGAGTTTTGCTAACTAAAACTAGCTATACTAAAAAAGAATGCTATTTTTAATTTGGAGGACCAGGCTGAAAGAAGAAAATGATCTGGGAAGTAGGTAAGCAGAGGCTAAAAAGCCAGAGTAGGGCCATGGACAGTGAGAAGTAAGCCCTTGGATAAGAAATATATTAAAGAATGGTGGCAGAATGCAGAAGTTCAACATAAACGAATTTCATCCATCATCCTTTTTTCTTGACCAATTTTTATTCCACATGCCACCTCTGACTAATAGCCTTCTGGAGCTCCATGTTGAGATAGACATTGAGGATGCATCTAGGTTCATCAAGAAAGTGTGATATGTTTTGGTTGTGGGAAGGAGAAAGTAGAGATACATGTGCCACATATTTGCTCTTCCTGCAGTTAGGCATGATCAAGTACATGGGCTTGTGAAAACTGTTTTCATTAGATAAATAAAATGTGAGTGAAGAACAGAAGAAACTACCCCTAGTACCATTTAGTATTAGGACAAACAGACCGCCATACTTTTGTAGTCTCTAGGAAGCTACTATATAGCCAATTACAGTAGTTGAAATAATTTCCTGATTCATTAATAAGAAATCTTAAGTTTAATAAATAAGCACAATATTTTGAGGAGCTGATAAATTTTTGGAAATGGTAAATTATTTAAGCAAGTTCTAATGGGTGCTTTGCCATTATAGTTTTTCACTCAAAGTATTCATTTTTATGGATGGATAACAGCAATGAGAACCTAAGTATGCATTAAATGGAGGAGGCAGTATGAAAATAAATTGCCTAGACTCTGCAAGTTCATTTCTTTAATCAAGTATTAAGTATCTACTATTTGCCAAGTACTATTCTAGGTACTGGGGATGCAACTGCTTTCATGGAGCTTTCATTTAAGTAGTGGTGATGAATAAATAAATAATATATGTCACAAATGAAAATCCTTAACAAAATGTTGGCAAGGTATTATCTTCAGTTTTTAGTCATTTGACTGTTATATACGTCGGTTTGGCTTGCTTCATATTTTTTCTTGATGCTTGCTGCACTTCTTGATTCTATAAGTTATTTTTTAAAAGGGGAGGAGGTGAATTTTCATTAATACCTAAACATAGACTCCAAACTGTTTGTCAGATAAATGGAAGAACAGTAATATATTGCTTATTAATTAATTATAGTCTTACAATTATCCTACAAATTTCATGTGAATAAACTCATTCTTTTTATTTTAATTTTTGTGTAAAATTGCAGAAATGATGATTGAAAATCATTTGGAATGGGGCAGTTTAATTTTTGTTTTTAACATTTCTTTTTGTGTTATCTTATAGATTGAAACACAATTAGCAGAGTACCACAAATTGGCTAGAAAATTAAAACTTATTCCTAAGGGTGCTGAGAATTCCAAAGGTTATGACTTTGAAATTAAGTTTAATCCTGAAGCTGGTGCCAACTGCCTTGTCAAATACAGAGCTCAAGTTTATGTAAGTTTAATCATGAATACTTCAAAAGGTTTTTAAATAACATGATTGATGTCTGGTTCATATGTTTATAAGTAAAAGCTTAAACTTTAGCATGTCTATAACTCAGGACTAAACATAGAAATAAAACATTGAAACCTTTTATCTTCTTGGTAGAAATCTCTGTATTGTACCTTACTCTTGGAGTTATAATGCCTTTTCTTCCTCTCTACCTAGTTTATCTATTCAAGTATCCAATAAAAAATTTGTTTACAAATAAAATAGACACCAGGATTATAAAGACAAAAATGACCTGACCCTGGCTCTCAAGTTGCTACTAGTCACCTCATGGGAGAAAGACATAAATAAATATTCATGCTTTGTTAGAAATCTTTACAAAGTATGATAACAAGATCAGTTCTTCCCAGAATTGAGAGAAAAGTCCACAGAGATGGTGAACCTGGAACAAAATCTTGAAAGATTTATGGGGGTGGTCTGTGGGAGTTTTCAGGCACCAGGACACACATGAAGACAGGAAATATAATAGAACATTAAGTGATCTGGCAATGAATGGTGAGAAATCTGCACCTAATTTTTGAATATATCCAAGAATGTGATTTGGGGGGAAAAAAATTTTACATCACAACTTCTCAATTATTCATTTTAGTACCCCCAAAAATGTCCATTTTCAAAATATTTAATTTTTGAATATAAAAAATGTTAAATTCTAAAACTATGCATATTTTCCCTTTTATCCCTTTAATAAATTATTTAGTACATAATATGTTCCCTGTCAGCTAGGTGCTGGAAATAAAATACCCAGAAAGATACACTCCCTACTTTCACAGAGATTACAGTTTGTTGGTAGACTTTGATTAAAAAGCTAGACTCATTTTCAATAGAAAAAATAGCATCCAGAATGTCTCTTTTACTGAATTGTTTCTCAAGCAGTAGCTGGCTAGGTAGGTAGATAGATAGGCAGGCAGACAGATATTTACTCACCACTGTTTTGAGTAGTTTGACATGACTGGTGCAAGAAAAGAATTACCTGAATCAAATAACTGTAGAAAATATTACCCATTGCAAAAAGAATATATATGCTTAGAAAAGAAGGAAAAATTTTTCATTGATGTCTAGAAATAGTTTCACATAATAATAGAACAATAAAAATAGCGAAAGCATCAAGAAAGTGCCACCCCAACTATTACAAGTAGTATTTGGTGAAAATTTCTTAAAGAGATTAAAGAGGCCGCTGCATCTTTCAAAATAGAGCAGCCAAAATTAAAACTCACCAATAACTTCAAAAGACCTACTGAAAACATAGTAACATACAGGGTTTTCTTTTGGAGTAATGAAAATGTCTTGGAATTAGAGGTGATGATTATACAACATTTGAAATACGAAATGTCACTGGACTGTACACTTTAAAAGGTAATTTTATGTTAAATTTATTTTAACTTATTTCAATTTAAACATTTTAATGTGAGTTCCCCTCAATGAAAAACTATCAATCATGGGAGGCAATGAAGTACTATGTTGAAATAAAATCAGTAGAATAGAAAATAAACATAAAAAATACAAGCATATAAAAGCTTCTGTATTGGTGAACATGTGGACATGCAAGAAAATGAGCAAAACCCAGAGCATGAAAGCTCTGTTCCCCTTCCCAAATACCTTGCCCTGTATATTTCTTCCATATGGCTGTTCCTGAGTTATATCCTTATTTAATTTAAATAAATTGCTAAACATTTGCCTATTCTGGACAACCACCTTGCTTTATTCACAAAACAACCCATCCCAATGATCTCTCCATACTGGTATGGTGAGATAGTCCTCATTTCTTTTGCAGCCTCAGAGTCCTCTGTTGTGTGGCTTATTAAACCAGTCCCTGCTAATGGACATCTGCCCTGTTTCAAGTCTTCTGCTATTACAGTAGAGTTACAGTGAATAGTAAAAAGGAAAAAAAGAAATATAAGCAGATAATTGTAAGACTAAACAGTTGAAAAAGATTAAGAGAAAATGATGCATCTGGAAGATATAGCATAAAAATACAACCTACATATAAATTGTTTCCAAGGCTGCATTAAACTAAGTGTACTTATAAAATGTTTAAATAATAACAGTGAATTTCCAGAATAGATAAGCAAATCTAGAATTTTGCATGTATTCAAAACCAAAAGAAATTACATTCTATAGTTAAAGAAATTACATTAAAAGTTAGTTTTATATTTTTATTGACGGTGTGTTTATTTAGATTAAAAATATCATGGCTTCACTTTTTTTCTCCAAAAGTGGTTCCTCCTATCACAATGTATAGATGACTCGTGAGAAATTTTGTAATTACATATATCATGTGTAACCCATATTCCTATATATTTTATAGGTACCACTCAAGGAACTCTTGAACCAAACCGAAGAAGAAAGTAATAAAGCTCTAAATAAAAAAATGGGGTTAGATGATACTTTAGAACAAGTAAGTAGCAAAACATAGTCATTAAAAGCAAAAATAAGATTTTTTTTTGAACTTTAAATGTGACTTGTGGTTTCTGATTGCTAAGGAATGAATTTTTAAAAAAATATGAAAAATGAGAGTTGGGTATACCCTTGAATTAGAAACATTTGAAGTAGTTTTTTTTTTTTTAACAAATTTTGTTGGGGAATATTGGGGGACAGTGTATATCTCCAAGTACCATCAGCTCCAAGTCATTGTCCTTCAGTCTAGATCTGGAGGGCACAGCTCAGCTCTAAGTCCAGTTGCCATTTTCAATCTTTAGTTGTAGGGGGCGGGGTCGCAGCCCACCATCCCATGTGAGAATTGAACCGGCAACCTTGTTGTTGAGAGCTCACACTCTAACCAAATGAGCCAAACAGCCACCCCTCTGGAAGCTCAGCGGCAGCTCGTTGTCTTCAATCTAGTTGTGGAGGGCGCAGCTCACTGGCCCATGTGGGAATCAATCTGGCAACCCTGTTGTTCAGAGCTCGCGCTCTAACCAACTCAGAAATCTGGCTGCCCTGAAGAAATTTTTTAAATAACTTAAACATCCTAGACTTCACATATCATTGATAATGAAGGGTATGTAAATGAGTAAATTTCACTTGTTTTAATGAAGAATTGCCTCCTTTAACATGAGATAATTTAATAATATTCCTTTTTATATTAAAAGGGATTTGAAATATCTACCTTAAAATTAAATATGTATTGTTTGGAGTTAGAGGTTAATGAGCTATGATAGGTTAAGAAATTTATTTTTACCCAATTTTTCATTGTGAACCATGGAATTCAGGGGAATTCAAAGTCTATTTCCAAAAGTAGTTTTCAGAAAGTTCTGCTTCTCATATACTTGAAACATAATATTACAAATATCTCTGAAAGAAAGCACTATTGTATTTAATAACCTTTAGAGTAAACATTTATAGTTGATTAAGAAAAGTTAAGAAGCTACTCAAATACAAATAATAGGTATTATTGGTATAACTCAATAATTAAAGGAAACCCCTGGCTAATTAAACTCTTCAAGAACTATTGTGTTCTAGTTGACAGATTTCAAGATAGAGTTTCCCCCCACCTTACCCACAGTTTTGTTCTCTATAGTTTTAGTTACCCATCAACCGCAGTCCAAAAATATTAAATGGAAAATTCCAGAAATAAACAATTTATAAGTTTTAAATTGTACGCTGTTCTAAGTAGCATGTTGAAATCTGGAGACAGCCCAGAATGTGAATCACCCCTTTTGTCCAACCCATCACATTGTGTATACTACTGACCTGTTAGTCATGAAGTCTTCCTTTACCCTGCTTCAATTTGATTTCTCTCTTTTGTTGGGATGGGCACCAAACATAGAAACTCAGAAAGGTGTGAATTTCAAGAAAGGTGTGACTGAAACATCATTCAAGCTGACAGTGAAACTTTTTAAAGGCTATAGGCAGGAAAACTTGGGGGTGGGGTGATTATAAGATGCCCACTATAGGCTAGACTCCATGTTAATATTCCAAAGACAAATGTAATCGAAGTTTATATAAATTTAAACTACCATTTGGATAAAAACTGATGTGCAGTTATGCTAATCAGATTTGCATTTTTGCAAAACCATTTTGGGCATAGAAAAATGTGAATTAGAGGGGAAGCAACTGAAATTGTTAAGAGGTTAAACCAACGAATTATAGCAGAAATAAATGGAAGGGAACAGGTTTAGGAAATGTTAAGGAGGTAGAACCCATGCATTTCATGGCTGAATGTAAAACCTAGGAGAGAAAGAAATATCAACAGTGACTTCTATTTTTCTGGTGTATGCAACCTAGAGGAAGAAAAATGAGTGCAGAGGTGGCCAGGGATTGAAGTAATAGGTTCAGAACACAGGAGAGAGATTGAGTCTGAAAATACAGATTTCAGGGTCTTTGGCATATACGTGATAGTTAAAAACATGGATGTGAGTGATATTTCTTAAGAAGACTGTGTAGAGGAAAGTGGCAGAGAATTGAATCTTGAGAAAGAAAAACATTTAAGGGAATGGAAAAGGAAGGAGATTCTGGGAAAAATACATAGAAGTGTATTTACAAAATAGTTGGAAAACAATCAGAATTAAAGAATATGCTATAAAAGCCAAAGTTGGGAAACTTTCCAAGAAAGTGATCCTAACTAAACTTACTGTGCTAATCATTTCCGTATATACTCATATAAAATAAGTGTTTTGTACATCCTAAACCTGTACAATGTTTTATGTGAAATATATCTCAATAAAACTGGAGAAAAAGGAGTGATATGCTTCAGAAACTAAAGACTAAAACTATTTTTTCAATTTGACAGTGTTTAACCAAGTTAAAATGGCATAAGGTAAAAAAGCAATTTGAAATAGTAAAGTTTAAACAGAAACTAATAAATTAGAAAAACAAAATTAATCAATCTGAAAAACACTTTAAAATAATTGCAAAAACCATTCAAGAAACTATAAATGAGAAATGGATATACTATAAGATGGAGGGAATTTATTTGAATTATGAATAATTTCTATTTAATGATAGAAATAAAAGTCTATCTTTAAAAATTTCATTTTTAAGGCTAGTGTAACCCTCATACCACAACCTGATAAAGACATCACAAAAGAAGAAAATTAAATTAATCATACTAATGAATATAAATATAAAATTTTAATATTAGCAACTGAAATTTATTTAGCAGATAATTTTCTGAGAGCCTGCTGTTGTCTGGTATTGTTGTAATAGATGCTGGTGATATGGTATCTGCTTTTGTGAACTCTATTTTGACTGGGAAGGAGGGCATGAAAATAATTACTTTCATCTTAATACTTGTAGTGTGAATACAGCATGCTTTGGATTTCATAATACACCTAAGATAAGCACAAGTTTCTTTCTGAAGGAAGTGGTAGCTGAGCTAGTTGTGAATAACAAGTAGGAGTTGGCCAGTAGATTACACAGAAGGCTACACATCACACACACACACACACACACACACACACACTCCGCTGACGGCCAAGAAACCAAACCACATAGCATGTTAATAAATTACCATGAGTATAAGTAGGATAGAGGAGAAGCTTGGAGTAACAACAAGAACCTAATTATGAAGGGGCTTATTCTTGCTTACTGATTGACTGTTTATTCTATAGGCAGTGGAGATTTTTAAGTTAGGGAATAACACCTATGTGTTTTAGTAAGCTCACAGTGTTGCCATTTTGAACACAAGAGACCTAACAGTATCCTGAGTGATAAATGGTAAGGACTCTAAGGCTATTGAAGTGAGGGTGGAGAAGACAGATTTAAAGATCCAGTGGTCGATTTGAGTTTAAAAGAGAAATTAAGAATGTTCAGGTGTCCAGCTTTATGGTGTATGTGGTTGGGGTTAAAAATTATGATTTGTTAAAAATGGTATGGCCGACTTTATTCAAGGGGGCGCTATTACAATGGGGTCTTGCAGTAAATGACAGATTGAACTTAACTCCAAATACCACAAAGAAACGTGGGAATTAATAGCCAAGGAACAGTGTGGGGTTCAGTGGATAGAAAATTACTGAGAAGAAACACCAGGGTTAAGGGGATATTCTGGCTAAACCAACCTAACGGAGTAGTTCTTACTGAAGGCAAGAACATCACCTGGGGGTGGAAGGTGGGGTAGAGGGTGAAGAACCTGATCAGATATTAAGGATGGGGAATTCTGGTTAAAATGACTGAGCAGAACTCTTGCTGAAATTGGACAATACAGAGATAGCCATTAAGCCCAACAGTCAGCCTAGTTGAGAAAAGAGTTCAGAAGAGCATGAATAATTTGGTCAAGGAGAGAATCTTTGTCAATGGTGATGTTATAGAACATTAATGAAGAATAGCAGAGAAGGAGCTAGAAGAGAGAATTTCAGGCTGAATATCAGGTCTCTGGGACACAAAAGTGGAGAAAGTGCAGTAGGCAATTTGAGTTTGGAGATACCATTTGTGGATATAAATAGATATTTCTTAGTATGCAGGTAATTAAAGCCAGGAGATCTCCCAGGTGTGAGAATGAGAAAGAGCTCTCCCAAAAGAGCAAATCAGAATACAGCTAATATCAGAATCCTTGGAGAACATCCAAAGTACACACAGAAAGAGAAACATGGAAGGATTAGAAGGACCTCCCAAAACTTAGAGGAAACCACGCGTTTCCATGGTTTTAAACACCAAGGAAAGGGATTTCATAAGGGAGTGATCAGCAATTACAAATGGTACTCAGATGTGAAATAAGATTAAGTCTGAAAGTTGCTCAATGGCTTTAGCAATTAAGACATTTAATGGTGATATTTGCAAAAGCAACTTCATGAAGCAGAGGAGCCAGAAAGCATATTACTGTGGATTGAAGTTTAAGTGGTATAAGAGGAAAGACACTGTAGATAGTATGAATAGATACTCTTCGTGGACACTACAAATTAGACTGTTACAAATGTTTGAGTCTAAGGATGTAGCAGTAGTTAGAAAGTGGTGTATGGAAAAGGTTTCTGTTTCTCATGGTTTTATTTTGGGGTTTTTTAATGGAGGAGGGAATGGTTTGGTTTTAAAGATAAGAGGGAGTTCAAGGGAAAGAGGTACAGTTAAGAAAAAATTAAGAGCAAAAGGGATTGATGGATATGAGTGTGGTCCATGAAGACATATGAAGGAAGGAATGGGATCCAAAAAAAGAGCTGGAAGAGTTACTTTTCTTCATGAGGAAAATGGGCCCTGTATCATGAAATTGGAAGGAAGAAGAAAAGTTCTCATACAAATATAAATATCTTGGTTGGTTGGAGGCAAGAAGTGATGGAATTCTAGTCCCGTGTTCTGTCTTGTCAATAGAAGAAAAAAATCATATAATTAAAGTAATTAATAATGTCTTTGCATCTTTGCTTATAAGCAACTTGAGAGAGAGAAAGAGAGAAACTAACTAGAGAAGATAATTTTTCCCCTATTTACCACAATGGAAATGTGTATTTTGTAATCAAGGGGAGGAAATGTTTAACTAATTGATGAAACTTAAATAAACCAGACATGGAACATAAGTAAACATGATTTTGACCAACCATGAGGGCCTAGTGGAAGTTCTGGTTATTTGGATGTCCATTGGTCTTGTTGCCGGTGAAGTTAATGAAACAACTTTTTTAACTTAATTATTTCAGAAGCAAAATATCTTTAGACTGGAAGCAAAGTTTATAGCTTCAGTACCTCTAGTCTTTAAATTTGGAAAGGCAGACAGTATAAAAAAAGTCCTTGGAGTTAGAACATCTAGTTTTGAGTTCTGGGCATATGCTAGTCACAAGATCCTGAGTAAATAACATTCTTTCTAGTCTACTCATCTACTCATCTTGTAAAATAGGAAAGTAATGTCCCTTACAAAGGACTTTTGATGATTGAATGAGAAGTATATGCAAGTTTCTTTAATAACTGTAATCATTTTAACATCCTTTCTTTTGCCAAATAACAATAGCATCACTACATTTTTCCGAAACACACAGAGAGAGAGAGAGAGAGAGAGAGAGAGACAGAGAGAGCCAAAAACATGTACACATTTTAGGAAAGGAAAAAAGTTATAAAAATTACGCTGATGTTAACCACTTTGAGCACCTCTTGTAATTGCAGAAGTCAAACATGACTTGTATTTATCTTTTGTTATCGTTATACATTGAGTATTACAATTTTAATACAATTTTTTCCTTTTTCCTCTGTATATATATGTAACTTTTTAATTTCATGTATGTGTAAAATCATTCTTTTAAAGAAAGATGTCAGCTTATTTATACATTTTACTGTTTTCTGTTTCCTGTGGGAAATACTTTCCTCTTGGTCTAGCTGGAAAACGTTCTGTATTAATTACCAATATCAACTGGTATTAGCACTCGTCAACAGGAAATGAGCTTTCAAAACACTTTCTTGGGGTTTTGGTTTCAACAGATCTTAAAGCTTTACCAAGGTTAAATTTGGTTACTTTATTACTCTTTGCAAGAATGAATTGACTGTAACCAATTAGCAAATGATATCCAGTAAAATCTATATGAATAGTTTTCTCTTTAATATCCCAGAAAGTGAACACAAAAATGAAAAGCTAGATAAGTCTAAAGAACACTGGAAAGCATAATTTGTATTTATTAATAAATTAATATAAAAACATTAACAGTATATATAATATTTATATAATATGCATGAAAGCTTAAAAAGCATTCCTACAGCTAATGGTGGAAAAACAGGTGGTGGTACCCTTATTTTATTGAGAATTAAGCCACACTTTTTATTCCAAATGCCTTACTATATCTCTCTTCATTTAAACATTATACATTACAAAACAAGTTTCATTGAAATTGACTCTTCTTTGGGAAATAATAAATTTTTAGGACAAATGAAAGGTGAGTGTCCAAAAGGACTAGAAGAAATAACATGGTTCAGTTAGTTCATTGTTAATATAAAAATTCTATAACTTACTGAAAAACTTTTTTTAATTAAAGTTTATTGGGGTGACAATTGTTAGTAAAGTTACATAGATTTCAGGTGTTCAATTTTGTAGTACATCATCTATATATCACATTGTGTGGTCACCACCCAGAGTCAGTGTCAGTTCTCCTTCCATCACCATATATTTGATCCCTTTTACCCTCATCTACCTACCCCACACACACCCCCACTAAATTTTTTGATGTATAGTTATGATTTCTCACCCAAAGTTTTATTCCTTAAGTTAAATACAATGATAACAGAAAGCAGAAGAAGTGTAAGGACTCTGAAAGAAGAAATTCAAAAGCTGGATGATCTTTACCAACAAAAAGTCAAGGTAAGAACTTTGCTACGGTTTGTATAGGTTAGCTAAAGCTATGTCCTAATTGATTGACTAGGCACCTGTTCTAACATCAAATAGAATCTTTAAGCTTGTGTTTTATAACTTGTGTTTCTGTTTTGTCTTCTCTTATAAAGTTTATTGTAACAAGTTATTTCATTTGTTCTTTTAAATGACTTTTTCTGGACTTGAGCTATTTCACCATAAAACATGTTTACTGTTCATCAATACTTTATACTTGCGTATGTGATTCAGTATCCTTGTAAGACCAAAGCATGTTTTAAGCATAATCTCTCCTACGTTTTTAAGGATATTTAGTGTTAAGTACTCCTAAAGCTTAAACCCCAAAAAGGCCTTTTGAATATTTGATTGCCTATAAAGGGTAATTGCAAACTGACTATCCTGGCCAAATTACACAGACCATTTACATGAAATCTAGAATGTGGATAAAATAATAAGATTTATTCCCCACCACCTCTAACCCACCTTCTGGCCAGCACTTTACTTACAGAAGTACTCAGGTGACTCTCTTCATTACCACTTATACAATTTATGTGAAAATTTTAACCACACCAATTTTTTTTTACTCAGTAACACCAACACAGTATTAGGAATTGAAAACTTTCCTCTTGACCTGTATTATATTTAGGGCCTATACGTATTTTAAGCAGTGTGAAATTTTTAGAAAATACAATAATATGATCTACATGTGAAATTGAGACATTTGATAATCATTTTTGTTTTTTCATATATCCTCCATGACAGTACTTGAGTTTTTTTTTCTTTAAAGCTCTTAAGTGAAAGATTTTCTCATGGTTCATCTTGAGAAACCTAAGAATTGATTAATTTAATTTGGTCTATTTTGCCCGTACATAATTAATACATATGTGAAATAATGGTAGTATAAAAGTTATCCAAATTTTGACTTATTAATATAAAAGGCCTCTTTGATGCTCATGGAAAAAAATTAAATCAGAGTATCATAAAATTTCCTCTATTACAGACTTGAAAATACTGCTGAATGAATTTTATATAGGCTTGTTGAAAAGGTCACATTTATGATTACAATATAAGATTTCCAAAGGAGCTTTTTAATATCGCTTACATGTAGAGCACTAAGCATCCTGAAAATACAAATGATGATGCAACCTGATTTTTAAAAATGCTTTATATAAACTTTTTTTTTAATTCAAGTTTTTAGGTTGATAATTGTTAGTAAAGTTACATAGATTTCAGATGTACAATTCTGTAATACATCATCTATCTATCACATTGTGTGTTCACCACCCAGAGTCAGTTCTCTTTTCATCACCATATATTTGATCCCCTTTACCCTCATCTATCACCCCCCACCCCCTTACCCTCTGGTAACCGCTAAACTACTGTCTGTATCTGAGTTTTTGTTTCTTCATTTGTTTGCCTTTTTCTTTTGTTGTTTTCAGTTTTATATACCACATATAAGTGAAATCATATGGTTCTCAACTTTTTCTGTCTGACTTATTTCACTCAGCATAATAACCTCACGATCTACCCATGTTGCAAATGGTACTATTTCATCTTTTTTATGGCAGAATAATAGTCCATTGTGTGTGTGTACGTATGTGTGTGTGTGTATGTATATATATCACTTCTTTATACAATGATCTATCGAAGGACACTTTGGTTGTTTCATGTCTTGGCCACCATAAGTAAAGCTGTGATGAACATTAGAGCACTTATATCTTTACGGATAAATGATTTTAGATTTTGGGGGTAGATCCCAGGGGAGGGATTGCTGGGTCATGTGGTAATTCTATTCTTAATTTTCTGAGGAACCTCCACACTGCCTTCCATAGCGGCTACACCAATCTGCATTACCACCAACAGTGTATGAGTGTTCTTTTTTCTCCACAGCCTCTCCAACACTCATTATTTGTCTTGTTGATGATAGCCATTCTAACTGGTGTGAGGTGATATCTCATTGTGGTTTTTATTTGCATTTCTCTGATATTAGTGATATTGAACATGTTTTCATATGTGTATTGCCAGTTGTATGTCTTTTTTGGAGAAATGTCTATCCAGATCCTCTGCCCATTTTTTAATTGGATTGTTTTTTTGTTGTTGTTGAGTTGTATGAGTTCCTTATATATTTTGGATATTAGCCTCTTAGTGGAGGTGCTATTTGCAAAAATCTTCTCCCATTCGGTTGGATGCCTCTTTATTTTGTCAGGGGTTTTTTGTGTGCAGAAGCTTTTTAGTTTCATATACTCCCGTTCATTTATTTTAGCTTTTACTTCCCTTGCCTTTGAAGTCAAATTCATAAAATGCTCTTTGAACCCAAGCTCCATAAGTTTAGCACCTGTGTTTTCTTCTATGCATTTTATTATTTCAGGTCTTATGCTTAGGTCTTTGATTTATTCTGAGTTAATATTGGTACACAGTGACAGATAGCAGTCTAGTTTCATTCTTCTGCACGTGGCTTTCCAATTCTCCCTGCACCATTTATTGAAGAGGCTATCCTTTCTCCATTGTATGAGTCTGGCTTCTTTGTTGAAAATTACCTGTCCATATTTATGTGGGTTTATTCCTGGGTTCTCAATTCTATTCTGTTGATCTGATAAATTTTTTAAAATCTGCCTGGAGTATATGGAATGTGAATATCAAAAAGCTATAGCCATGACTTTATCCTGATAGGAAGCTGAGGAAGAGGACAAAAAATGTGCCAATGAGCTGGAGTCCTTGGAGAAACACAAGCACATGCTGGAGAGTGCTGTTAAGGAGGGCCTCAGTGAAGCTATGAATGAATTAGATTCTATTCAGCGGGAGTAAGTTCATCTCTCCAAGATTTATAATGTTTATTTTCAGTTTAATTATTTAACATTTCTATAAAACTAGGTCTGTTTATTTGCTTTAATCTATATTATAGAGCTGTTTGGGGGATGAGGGAGTGGGGAATAGAACTTACACAGAACAGATAATAACTTGAAGATACTTTCCCTACATGAATACATTTGCTACTATTGTAGCTTAGCCCTCCCCCATTCATTTTTAGATCTAATTAATCAATGGCTTTTAATCCCTGAAAACAACATAAAACTTTTAATCAATTCAAATTAACTTTGGCTATTTGTTAGTAAATTTTAGTAAAATTCCAGTAAGCTTTAAAACTCCACTAAGCTCATAGTTTTAAGATGTATTTCCTAGAAATGAGGTATAACCTATAGTAAACATAATTATGTAATTACTATAAATTATCCAGTCAATTTGCTCCAACTCAACATATGCGTTGGTAATAATCACTACACTATGCAAAATCTGGAATAAAGAAATCACAGGACTTACGGGGAAATTGTGATTGGTGCACAACACTCAAAAACTCGGTCAATGACGCATAAACAAAAGATGGGAACCTAATGGGAATGTTAGCACATTGGTAAACACATTAAATGTTTAAGAAATACATAAATGCTATGGTAAATAATGATGCTTTACCTTAAAAACACCTGAAGCTTGTGTGGGAAAATGGGCATTCAAAGGTTTGCAGCTTACGAATTATTGGGAAGAGGTAGAAAGAAGGTTATCTGAAATCAGATGGAAAGTTGTAACAGCAGATGTGGATGCATGTGGCTCCTCAGATATGTTATGAACTGAAGGAGCTGGTGCCCATTTGAGGTGTGTGCATTAGGCTCAAATTGCTACCTAATATATCAGTCTAGATGAAACAAATGCATGTTTTCAAACAAGCATTATAGGAGAACTGACTGTATACTGTGTTACATTTCTTAGAAGTTCTTCATTGTCAAATTATACATTGTCAAGTTTTCCCTGTTGGTTTCCTTATAATTTTAAAACTTACATAGGAAAAATTTTAGACGCAATATATAATAAATAGAACTAAAATTAGTGACATTTCTTCCTTATAGAATATTCTGCCTTTGTGTATACAATTCTCTCATGCAACCTGTATAAAAACCTGTATTGAATACTTAATCCACAGGTTCTATGATCATTTACATTAAAAGTCTTTTTTAAGTCTTAAGTGGCCTTCAAATAACAAAACAAAAAAAAACTGATTGGAAGTACAACCTTAAGAAAGAAAATCACTGTTCTTTCCTTATTTGTGGCCTAGGGATAGAAAACTCAGTTG
The DNA here is from genome assembly GCF_036562045.2 of Rhinolophus sinicus. NCBI lineage: Eukaryota > Metazoa > Chordata > Mammalia > Chiroptera > Rhinolophidae > Rhinolophus > Rhinolophus sinicus. The sequence goes on from NC_133758.1 coordinate 44,894,634, forward strand.
AAGGTTTTTCGGCTCACAGTTTTTGTTTTGAATTTGAATTTGAATGCCTTAAAGTAAGACTCCTAATCTCCCATTCAAGTGTATTTAATATTTACACTTGAAACATTTGTAGAGGTTATTTTTACTGTAAATATGATCATACACGCTAGTCATAGGAAAATATTAGATCAAGAATCAAGTTTACAATCCTTTTGGAGACTCTGGTAAGACCACTTGCTCCCAGGCTTTGTATGTTAAAGCATGAGGTTTTTGTAGCTGTTTTGTTTTTTGTTGCTTGCAAAAGATCTTTGAAAATGTATTTATTTTTGTTTTATTGATTAAGAACTGGACCTGAATTATACAGGACAAGCAGCATAAATACCAATCACAGCCTGGTTTTATTGAATATGAATAGAAGTGAACTAACTAGAACTGATATATTAGGTATTTTCCCTAGACAACTCAAACGAGCTTTTATTTTACAGATACCAACTAGTTGTACAGACCACAACTGAAGAAAGACGGAAAGTGGGAAATAACTTGCAGTGTCTTTTAGAGATGGTTGCTACACATGTAGGGTCTGTGGAGGTAAGTATGTGAAGGTCTTTCCTACATTCTAGGAAAGCGTTTTAAAGCTTTGATATATTTTTGTTTTGTATCTATAGAAATTAAGTGATTTTATTTCTTTGGAAAATATGATCTAGTATAAACTTTATCAGAAGAACCCTGTCTAGCAGTGTGGTAAGGAGACACTTTTGTACATCTTATAAAGTAATGTGTTTTGTTCACCTAAACGATGATATTTATTATATCAACAGTATATAATGTGGTTCCAGACCATGTTCTACACACTGAAAACATTTTAGTACATTTAAGATTTAATTAAGATTAAGATGAAAGAGTTTGTGTTATGACAAATATTTTTCCTTTCTTTTAATTTCATATAAACACAGAATAAAGTATTTCTGAAACATGAAATTTACCTTAATCCTCACCTTTCACATAGATTGAAAGTTCAACAATAAAACTATTCCTCCAACCTGCTGTACAGAACCCTAGAGCTAAGATAAATTGATAAACTCCACAATTCCTAGGTAATTTGTTAGGTTTAAAAGGTTAAAAATCATTGCAATTACTTTTGCACCAACCTAATATTAGGTGATAATATATTTCTAGTTGTGAATGGTTAAGGAAAAAAAACTCATCATATCACATTAGTAGGCTTCCATGTATTGAAAGCAAGTATATGATGTTCTACTTCCCCTCATCTCTCCTGAAAGTCATTGAACTGCTTTCTTGCTTGCCAGTGCTCTTCACTGCTTACTGGTAAAAACCAAAGAAAGCATCCTTGATACTACATCAGAAAACCTGGGTTCTACCCGCTTCTCCTAATTCAGCCACTTAGTGGCTCTATAACCTTCCCTGAATCCTTTTTCCACTACAGACCAGAAAATTATCTGAGTGATTACTTTCTCATTCTCCCAAGATTGGTGTATAATAGTTCTGTTCTAGGTGCATAAGAGAAATAATCATTTATAACATACTACTGTTGGCTTAGATTGAGCAAGTCTGCTTGTGTGTTATCAATTTACTTCTTTGGGTCATTACTTTCTTCATCTGTAAAATGAGAGGGCACTACTAAATAATCGCCAACATGCCTTGAACCTCTATTATAAATAACTATTAGTCTGACCTTAGTGTTAGTCCAATAGTGATTTGTCACTAGGGATTTGTGTGAAAGGTAACCACAACTATTAAAGTTTTAATCAGTTAATATAAAATTAGATTTGAAACTAATGATAAATTACTATTACTTTTTAACCACTTTCTGTACAGTCCAATGTTCAAGAAGATCAGACCAACTTCAATAAATATTTACTGAGCACCTATTTTGCACTATGTGAAATTCACAGTTAGCCAATCAAGTATAGAAGGAACACAGAAATTCAACCAATAATCTTTAAAACCTAATGTGGGGAAATTTTATGAGTGATGAAATTATACCAAAGAAAATATGAGTTTGGTTCTAATGGTATCTTCACGTGGTATATTTTCCCATAGGACAAAGTTTCTTTGAGCAGTTCCTGGTGGAGCCCTGTATAGTCCTATTTGTGACTTGATATTCTAGACCAGGGGACAGCAAACTACAGCCTGCAGGCCAAATTGTGCTCCTGGGCTGTTTTCGTGAATAAAGTTTTATTGGAACACAGCCATTTCATGCACTTTCATACTACCTATGGCTGCTTTCCCACTACAACAGCAGGGTTCAGCAGGTGCAGCAAAATTTTATTACTTGCCCCTTTAACAAGAAAAAGGTTGCTGACTCCTTCCTATTCTAGACTCCTACCCCCATGAGGAGCACAGAATCTTTTTTTCTTTGTCTGTTTAGATGTTCCAAAAATTATTATAAAGATATAATAACCAACACATTGTAGTATTGATGTATACAAACCAATCTCTGGTTAAGAGTTCAGAAATAGGTGCATGAACGTAGATAGGAAACTAACATATAAGAGGTATTATTGCAGAATAGTAGGGGAAAATGAATTGTTCAAGTAATGGAGTTGGATTGCTGTCTTAAACACTAGACAGATGGATTAGGAAAATAATGTGAGGCTCAATTTTTATCTTTTAGAAGAATTACAAGACTATTTTTACTCTTCAGGAATTATCAATAGAGTTCTTAAATTAGACACAAAAATTACAAACCTCAGAAGAAATTATTTATAAATCAGCTTTGTTATAATTGAGATCTCTACATCAAAGGACATAGAGAGTAGAAAGACAAGCCACAAATGGTAAAAGATTTTTTTTAAATAACTGGTAAGGGGTTAACATCCAGATACATATGACCTCTGAAAAATAAATATGGAAAGTGGGCAAAAGACTTGAATGGGAATTTCGCAAAGACCTAATGTGGCCAAAAAACATATGAAAAGATACACCAATTCCCCCCCACCCCCCAAGAAATTGGCAAAAAATTAAAGTTTGTAATACTAAATGCTAGCAAGGATGTGGAGAAGTGGGAGTTCTCATTTATATTGCTGGGGTTGTAAATTGATGTAACAATTTTAGAAAACAATTTGGCAATCCCTAATAAAACTGCAGTTCCACTCTAGGTATTTAAATTTTTACACTGTCAGTACTGTTCTGGACTGAATATCCCCCCAAAATACACGTGTATCTGAAATCTCATAATATGACATTATTTGGAAATAGGTCTTTGGAATGTAATTAGTTAAGATGAGTTCATACTAGATTAGGGTAGACCCTAAATCCTTATATAAAGGCCATGTGAAGATGTAGGCAGAAATACAATACACAGCTACAAACCAAAGAGTGCCCCTTGACAGGGAACTGGTAGAAGCTGGGAAGAAGCCAAGGAAAGATTCTTCCTAGAGCCTTCAGAGAGCACAGCCCTGCCAATATCTTGATTCAGATTTCTAGCCTCCAGAACTCTGAGAGAATAAATTTATTCTTTGTTGTTTTAAGCCACGTAGTTTGTTATAATTTGTTATGGTACAGTATCTGAAATAGTAAAACTAAATAACCTCATGTATTAGTTTCCTATTGGTGCCATAACAAATTATCACCAATTTAATGGCTTAAAGCAACACAAATTTATTCTTTTACATTTCTTGTAAAATAAGGCCTCCAGGCTGCAATCCTTCTAGAGGCCACCTAGAGTCCTTGGCTTGTGGCCTCTTCCTCCATCTTCAAAGCCAATAGCACAGCATCTTCTCTCCTCTCTGACCTCTCTTCTATCCTTAGATCTTCTGTCACACTGCTCATTTCCCTCTTACAAGAACCCTTATAGTTATGTTGGACCTACCTAGGATAATGCAGAATAATCTTTTCTCAGGATCCTTAATTCAACCGCACCTGCACAGTTTCTTTTGCCATGTAAGATAACATATTAGCAGGTTCTGGGAATTAGGACATGGACATCTTTGGAGAGGCTGCTATTCAACCTACCATGCCTGGGAACAAAAAAAGATTCCATTAATAGTAAAATGGATAAGTAGATGATATATTCATTCAATAGAATATAGATAGCAGTACATGAATAAATTGTAGCTTTATGCATTAACATTAATGAATCTTAAAATACTAGGTGAAAAAAAATAAGTCATAGAACGTTACTTTCAATATCATTCAATAAATATAAAGGTGGAAACCAGGTATCACTAAACTATGTTGTTTAGAGATACATTTGTGTGCATGTGTGTGAACAGTATTAAGAAAAGTGCCATTCAGGAGAGTGGTTGTCTCTGGAGAGATAAAGGGATATAATTAGCAAAAGGCACAAAAGGGACCTACACAGTGGATACAAGAGTATTCCTTTCATTCCTTTTCTTACAAATGGTATATTCTTATCTATAAATTTCACAATTAAATACTTTAAAAGAAATTAATGTTTTTACATTAACAATTGCTAATTGTTTCCACCAGAAACATCTTGAGGAACAGATTGCTAAAGTTGATAGAGAGTATGAAGAATACATGTCTGAAGATCTCCTGGGAAATATTAGAGAGATTGGAGAAAAGTATAAGAAGAAAGCTGCTTTAATTAAGTCTTCTGATGAATGAACAAAATGCTGATTATCTAGGCAAGAACTTTATTAACAGTATAAATTTTGAAATGTCCTTTGTAGGTTTGAAAAATCTTTAATATACCCTATATCCCTTCTTACAATGAAGTCTCATGACCACATCTTCCCATGCCTGTGAAATATTTTTATAGCTTTTATAAACCTGGTTCATTACCTTAAATTATGCATAACCTAAAATTATGATACTTTGTTGGTTGGTTATCTTTAGATGTGAAGGACCACTTATGTACCCAGAGTTAATAAAATGTTATCAGTAAAGTATGTTTTTTCCCTGATTTCTCTGCCTAACTTCAGGTGCTTAGAAAGGTATTTTGATCTAAACCAAGAGTCAACAAACTAACTGTGGGCCAAATCCAGTTACACCTATTCATTGACATATCATCTGTAACTGTTTTCATACTACAATGACAGAGTTCAGTATATGTGACAGAGACCATACAGCCCGCAAGGTCAAAAGTGTATACCTTCTGGTCCTGTAGAGAAAAAGGTTGCCATTCCCCAGTACGGACTATACAAAGGTTGCTACAGTTCAAGTAAAAACTTTCTTAATAATTCTGCATGTGTAACCCAACCCACTCCTTATTCAGAGCCAAGAAGCTAAAGTTCTTTCTGGCTTCTTGCCATCTGTACTCTGAAATAAGCAGAAAAATAGAATGTGAGAATCATAAGAAATAATAAAATAACCTAGTTCAACCCCTCGTTTTAGAGATGAGAATTTATTCCTAGAGAAGTTCTGATTTACCTCAGGTCACATCTCTTAGTGGTAGAAGCCACAGTGGAACTTACTGGAACTGGTAAACAATCCTGAGTACAGCACAAGAACCATGAAATATGAATGTGCTGGATGGTGAGGAAGTTGTGTTATAATGTGAGATTTTTAGACAGGTCTAAATTGTTAGGAAGCTTCTTAAATTGAACTAACATCTGCCTTCAGTTGAACTTTCTATTCTTTAAATTTTATTCTAACCCTTGTCTAAATACTTTAAATAATAGAACTGATTCCAAATTGTCATTACTTCAAAGCATTTGGTGCTTAAACAACCTACTTGCCAGAGGTTTTTATCATATTGGGCTAAAACCTGCCTCCTCTTTTGTAACTTTTAAAATCTGTAACTTCGAGTTCCATTTTTGTCATAGAATAGTTGGGTTATCATAGTTGGCAGTTCTATTTAGGATTATCAGTTGTCTATGTATTGTTTATCTTATGTTTGATCCTAGGTTTGATTAGGTCAATTTTTCCCCAATTGTTTTAATCTCTTTGTTATTCTACCTGGCTTTTAATGTTACTGTTTTAAGCCTTTCCTCTATAGAAGTATTTTTTAATTTTTAATTTTGAAATAATTTGACTTAAAAGTTAAGACTAATACAAATAATCCCTTGACACAAATTCCCTAGCTAGTATTTTACTAAATTTATTTATCATTCTCTCCCATGCCCTATTTTTTGTTTGTTTATATTGACTCACATGTGAGTAAATTGCAGACATGATAACCCTTTATCTCTAAATATTTCAGTATATATTTCCTAGAAACAGTGACAATCTTATGTAACTATAAGACAGTTATCAAAATCAGGAAATTAATACTGGTACATTAGTTTCTAATCTACAGAACTTACTCAAATTTTGCTAATTATCCCAATAATATCCTTTATTAGGATTTTTTTTCCTGCTGCAGGATCCAATCCAATATCACACATTACATTTAGTTGTCAAATCTTTTTAATTTCCTTTATGCCAGAAGAGTTCCTCATTCGGTCTTAACTTTCATGACCTTGGCATTTTTAAAGACTTTAGTAATTTTTAGACTCCCTCAATCTTGGCTTAATGTATTTTGATTAGAATAGGGTATGTAATCCTTGCAGGACACCACATAAGTGATGTTACATTTTTTTAAGCACATCACATCAAAAAGTACATGATATTTATTGGCCCCATTAGTGTTACTTTAATTAGTTTTGGTTTGTATCTGCAAAGTTACTGTTTTTCCCTTTGTAATTAAGTAGGAAGGATACTTTGAGACTATGTAAATATAACATTTATCATCAAGTTTTCTCCTCATTTTAACATCTATATCTCATAAATTATTACTATGATGGTTGCCAAAAAGTGATTTTTTTATTGAGATATAATTGACATAAACCATAATATCAGTATTTGTACAAGGCACATGTATATTAAAAAATTAATCACAATAAGTCTAATTAAAATCCATCGTCACACAGTTACAAGTTTATTTTCTTGTGATGAGAACTTTTAAGATCACTCTCTTAGCAACTTTCAAATATACAACACAGTATTATTAAGTATAACCACTATGCTATACATTAAGTGATATTTTAAATTTATAATTCTGTAATTTTTAAGTGCCAAAGAGCAATTTTTAAATTTATAATTCTATTCATTTATTCTACATTAATCAGTTGACATTCTACTATAAGGAAGAATTTTCTTTTCTCTACCATTTGTTTATATCAGTATGAACCCATTTTAAATCAATGGGTTCTAATTTGTAACTATCATTATTTGATGTTTTTTAATTGTTCCAAATTTAACACGTTGCGTACGGATCACGAGAATCTTCACGAGGGATTTAAACCCCGCCGTACGCAACGTGTTAACCAGTGGGAGCCCCTTCAGGCTGGCTCCTGTGTCTTTTTTTGACATCTATCTATCATTGTTTGAGCATTTTCTTGCTTTTTGATAGAATAAGATGTTCCAGACCTATTCAATACTTTCCCCACCCCATCCCTGGAATTGAATTCTCCATGATGCCTGGTCCCTTTCAGTGGACAATAATATTTGGAAACCAAAATCTGAACACTATGTGGATTCATTGCTCCTTAAGTGCCAGTGCTTCCATGCCCTCTCCAAGAACAGAGCTAGGAAACATAAGTATTCACATACATACACACATCTATATATCAGTGTGGATATATTAAAAAACCATGAGTTAATACAAATAATTCCAGTTCTAATCCAATACCACACAGGTGCTTAATCATGGGAACCAGAACATAGGCTCAGTAAGCAAGAAGTCATTGGCTTAGAGACACATTTTTAGAATAAGGGATTTAACACCCTGGAAAAGACCCCAGGGGATGGGACAAACTCACTGCTGAGATAGCCCTTAGGTGGCTGGATAAGATGGTGGCTAACTCTCAGTGAAGTGGAAGTGCCTGAGTTACTCTATCAGAGTCAGAGGAAGGAATAGAAAGGCAGAAGGAAGTGAATACATAATGTAAAGCCAGAAGAGCCCCCAGTGATCCACAGGAGGACCCTGAGGACACCACATCCATTGAGGCCATCGGGACTGACCTGAGAGGACAGCAGTATCACTAGGAAGTTCAGTGGTAGCTCCTCTGTAGGCTGAGATGACAGTGATTAGAGGCAGGCAGAGCTAAGCTCATGAACATCCATTGGGATGATGGAGCTCTGAAGTAACAAAGGCCAGAAGGCTGCCCACAATGTTGGGCAAGTTCAGAAGAGTAGTAAAAGGGAAAAGCTGGAGTAGCAATAATTAGACCTGAAAAACTAGACTTTAAAATGAAGAACATATTAAAAGACAAAGATGGGCATTATATAATAAAGGGATTGATCCGACAAGAGGACATAGCCCTAGTAAACATCTATGCACCCAACATAGGAGCACCTAAATATATAAAACAGATATTGACTGACATAAAGACAGAGATCAACAGTAACACTGTCATAGTAGGGGACTTCAACACACCACTGACAACAAGGGACAGGTCCTCCAGATAGAAAATCAATATGGAAACACAGGCCTTAAATGACACATTGGACCAGTTGAATTTATTCAATATTTTTAGAGCATTTCCCCAAAGCTGCAGAATATGCATTCTTCTCGAGCGCACATGCAACATTGTCCAAGATAGACCACATGTTAGACCATAAAACAAGTCTCAATAAATTGAAAGTTGAAATCATAGCAAGTGTCTTCTCTGACCACAGTGCTATGAAATTAGAAATCAATTACAAGAAAAAAAACGAAGACACATAAATACCTGGAGACTGAATAACATATTACTAAATAATGAATGGGTCAACAATAAGATCAAGGAAGAAATCAAAAGATATCTTGAGAAAAATGAAAACAAACCAAAATCTATGGGAAATGCATAGCAATGCAGTCCTACCTAAAGAAACAAGAAAAATCTCAAGTCAACAGTTTATCCTTACACTTAAGGGATCTGGAAAAAGAACAGCAAAATAAGCCCAAAGGGAGTGCAAAGAGGGAGATAATAAAGATCAGAGTGGAAATAAGTGAAATAGAGACTAAAAAAAATCAATGAAACCAAGAACTGGTTTTTTGAGAAGATAAACAAAATCAACAAACCTTTAGCCAGACGCATAAAAAAAAAAGAGAGAGGTCCCAAATTAATAAAATCAGAAATGAAAGAGCAGAAGTGACAACAGAAGCCACAGAAATACAAAAAAAAAAAAAAAATTATTATGAGCAACTATATGCCAACAAATTAGACAATCTGGAAGAAATGGGTAATTTTCTAGAAGAATACAACCTTCCAAGGCTAACTCAAGAAGAAACGTAAAATCTTAATGGATTACTACCAGGGAAATTGAATCAGTAATAAACAAGCTCCCAACAAACAAAAGCCCTGAATCAGATGGCTTTACAGGTGAATTTTACCCCAACATTCAAAAAAGAATTATCACCTATTCTCAAACTGTTCCAAAAAATCCAGAAGGAAGGAAGTCTCCCAAACTCTTTTTACAAGGCCGCTATCACTCTGATCCCAAAATCAGACAAAGACATTACAAAAAAAGAAAACTACAGGCCGATATCCCTAATGAGCATAGATGCAAAAATTCTCAACAAAATATTAGCAAACAAATTCAGTAATACATTAAAAAGATCATACAATATGATCAAGTGGGATTGATTCCTGGTATGCAAGGTTGGTTCAATATCCGCAAATCAATTAATGTGATACACCACATTAACAAAATAAAAAATAAAAATCATTTGATCACATCAATAGATGCAGAAAAAGCATTTGACAAAATCCAGCAGGCGTTTATGATAAAAACTCTTATGAAAGAAGGAATAGAGGGATCATATCTCAACACAATAAAGGCTATCTATGATAAACCCACAGCTAATATACTCAATGGGGAAAAGCTAAAACCATTCCCCTTAAGATCAGAAACAAGGCAAGGTTGCCCACTTTCTCCACTTTTATTCAACATAGTTCTGGAAGTTCTAGCCACAGCAATCAAACAAGAAAAAATAAAGTCATCCAAATTGGTAAGGAGGAAGTAAAATTGTCATTATATGCAGATGACATTATACTATATACAGAGAACCCCAAAGACTCCACCAAAAAAATATTAGAACTGATAAATGAATTTAGTAAAGTAGCAGCATACAAAATTAATATTCAAAATCAGTTGCATTTGTATACACCAATAATAAACTATCAGAAGGAGGAATTAAGAAAACAGTCCCATTTACAATTGCTTCAAAAACTATAAAATACTTAGGAATAAATTTAACCAAAGAAGTAAAAGACCTGTACTCAGAAAATTATAAGACACTTAATAGAGAAATTAAAGAAGATACAAATAGATGGAAACACATACCATACTCATGGATAGGAAGAATTAATATAGTTAAAATGTCCATACTGCCTAAGGTAATACACAGATTCAACAGAATTCCTATCAAACTACCAAAGACATTTTTCACAGAAATAGAACATATAATCCTAAAATTTATATTGAACCATAAAAGACCCCGGATAGCCACAACAATCTTGAGAAATAAGAACAAAGTGGGAGGTATCACAATACCTGAGATCAAATTACAGGGCTATAGTAATCAAAACAGCATGATACTGGCATAAAAACAGAAACATAGATCAATGAAACAGAACAGAGAGCCCAGAAATAAATCCATGCCTATATGGTCATTTAATCTATGACAATGGAAGCAAGAATTTACATTGAAGTAAAGACAGTCTATTCAATAATCAGTGCTGGGAAACCTGGACAGACATGCAAAAACATAAAGCTGGACCACCTCCTTACACCACATACAAGAATAAATTCAAAATGAATTAAAGACTTAAATGTGAGACCTGAAACCATAAAACTCCTAGAGGAAAATATAGGAAGAAAGTTTGCCAACATTACCCTTGGTAATATTTTTACTGATATGTCTCCTCAGACAAGGGAAGTAAGAGAAAAAAAATAAACATGGGATTATGTCAAACTAAAATTCTTTTCACAGCAAAGGAAACCATCAATAAAACAAAAAGGCATCCTACTGAATGGGAGAAAATATTTGTCAATGATATGTCTGATAAGGGATTAATATCCAAAGTTTATATTTAAAAAAAAAAAAAAAAACTATTCAACTCAACACACATACACACACAAAAACAACCCAAACAAAAAATGAGCAGAGGACATGAAGAGACATTTTTCTAGAGAGGACATATAGATGGCCAACAGACATGAAAAAATGCTCAACCTCACTAATCATTAGAGAAATGCAAATAAAAACTACAATGAGATACCACGTCACCTCAGTCAAAATGGTTATAAATCAACAAACAACAAGTGCTGGCATGGATGAGGAGAAAAGGAATCCCTCTTGCACTGCTGGTGGGATTGCAGGTTGGTGCAGCCAGTATGAAAATCAGTATGGAAGTATCTAAAAAAAATGGAAATGGAACTACCTTATGACCCAGCAATTCCTCTCCTAGGTATCCATCCAGAGAAATCCAAAACACTGATTTGAAAAAATTTATGCACCCCTATGTTTATTGAAGCACTAGTCACAATAGCCAAGACATGGAAACAACTGAAATGCCTATTGGTAGAAGACTGGATTAAGAAACTGTGGTACATTTACACAATGGATTATTACTCAGCCATATAGAAGAATGAAATCTTACCATTTGCAACGATATGGGTGGACCTAGAGACATTATGCTAAGTGAAATTTGTCAGATGGAGAAAGACAAAAACCATATGATCTCTTATATGTGGAATTCAAAGAATAGAATAAATGAAGAAACTAATCAGAAACTGTCTCATAGCTATAGAGGAAAAACTGATGGTTGCTAGATGGGAGGGGGCTGGGGATGAGGGAGAAGGTGAGGGGATTAGAAAGCACAATCGGTAACCACAAATTTGCTACAGGAATACAAAAGACAGTTTGGGGAATACAATCAATAATGTTGCAAAGATTTTGTAGGGTATCCGATGGACACTTGTGTTATTAGGGAGACCACTTCATGAACAGTAGAGGTGCCTGACCACTGCAGTGTACACCTGAAGCCGAATAATAATGAATGTCAACTATAATTTAATATATATATACATGTATATACATATATATATATACACATATATATATATGTGTGTGTGTGTATATATATATATATATATATATATATATATATATATATATATATATATATAAAACACATATTCACAGGATGTGGAGTACAGCATAAGGAATAGAGTCAGTGGAAATGCAACAGCTGTATATGATGTCAGAGTGGTAGAAGATTGGGGAGAGGGGTTATCACTTTGTGAGGCGTATAAATGTCTTACTATTACATTGTTTTGTACACCTGAAACTAATAATTCAAAAAAAAAGATTACTCAAGGGAGCTTAATCTGAAGAAGTCATGGGCATGGTTAAGAGATGATGTCCTTAGAGGCAAAAAAGAATTACAGAACTATGTTATCTCTCCTACCCTCTGTCATAGTATAGTCCAAAGAAATATGGACTGCCTTGACATTACACTCATCCAACAAGGGGGGGAGGGTAATCATTTTTTTTTATTATTAATAGACTATTTTTAGAGAAGTTTTAAGTTAAAAGAGAAATTGAACAAGGATGCTTTAAACTCTATAATCAACAAAAAGCAAGAATGTTTGATCAGGGACCTAAGGGTGGTCACCCCTATAAAACCCCTTGCTCAGTTCCCAGATCTGGGCCATTTTCAGATCTGAAACCCATTGACTGAGGAGGTAGCTGAGTCTCTAGAAGAAAGGACCTAGCAACACCTTGGTCAGTGTACACTGTGATAATTCTCCCAGTTCTTCCCCCAAAATACCTACAGTTGCATATGTGAGTGATTGTACACTGTGAAAAGGGGACTAATTAGGCAATTTTAGGACTATTTAACACACGGTCTGAGTTGATTGACCAAATGCACCACCACAACCCCTTTATTTGAGTGGGGCCTATGAGGACTAAGTAACTGATGGAGTCCTGGCTAAGATCTGGCTCATAGCATACTCATTGGGTCTGTGGACCCACCCAAAGATCATTTCCTCAACCCCCAAGTATGTAGTTGAAATTTTTATACTTCAGATTTGGAATATACTCCACATTGGGTCTCTGGTATGTAGAATAAGAGCTATGATAGTGAAGAAATCCATATGAAAACTGCTGAAACTGCCTGCTTGGCCAAGATAGTAAATGAAAAATATACCAGGCAGGATGGCAGAGATTACTGCCACCATTAAAGACCTAAAGGATTCAGAGGTGGTGAGCCTTATCTTATCTCCATTTAATTAATCAGTCTGGCTCTTTAAGAAACAGGATGGATGCTAGAGAATTATGGTGAATATCACAGACTTAACCCAGGAGTAGCCCCTAACCATCTGCTATTCCAGATGTGGTATCATTGCTAGAGCACATTAATAAGGCCTTGTGAAGGTATGTGATATGCAGCCCTTGATTAGAGGACTACTCTCTTTACCTCTTTACCATACCAATTGGAAAAGATCAGAGCAGTTTGCATTACTGGGAGATGGACAAGAGTATTCATTAATAGTCATTTACAGTATTGTCACAGGCTATGTTAACTCTCCCACCTTGCATCATAATATATCTGGACTATCTGGACAACATACTGATCCATTATATCAGTGACACCCTGATTGGACAGGATGACTAAGAGCAATCTAGAATGCTAGTGGTGTTGGTAATATACCTAAACTCCGGAGGGGTGCAAGTAACCCCTAAAACAATTTGGGGACCTACCACTCTGGTGAAGTTGTTAGGGGCATGACAGCATATTACTTCCAAAGCAAAAGCCAAATTGCTTCATCTTGCATTCCCTGCCATATGAAAGAAATATAATGACAGGTAGACTTGTAAGAGTTATGGAGACAATGCATTCCACACCCAGGAATATTGTTCCAGCCCATGTATGGTCTGAAAGGATTAACTGCAAACAGTAGATTCAGGCCATAGTGCCGTTAGCCCTGCTCCTTGAGTTATAAGATCCTGCAGACCCTATGGTGGTGGAAAAGATATGCTATGGAGCTCATGTAAGTTCCAGTGAAAGAATCAAGTGGAAGATTTCTGCGGTTCTAGAGTAAACTCATGCCATCAATGCAGAGAGGTGCATACATTTGAGAAACATCTCTTGACAGGTTATAGGGCATTTGCAGAAACAGAACACTTGACCATGGAACATTAAGTGACTGTACATATGGAACTTCGCATTGTGACCCACCAAAGTCATAAAGTCAGAGAGGTCCAACAGCACTCCATCAGTGAGATGGGAATGGAATATCCAGGATCAATTCAGGCAGGACCAGAGGGAACAAAGAAGCTGTCCAAGTCAGCAGTTAAGACCCTCATATCACCTGTGGACATAAAGGGTCCCACAATAACCAGCTGAAAAAGAGGAAAAATCCCGATGTCATAAAAATGGCAGTGTGAGGTGAGCCTCTTGAAATCTCCCCTGGAATTTACAACAAAGTGAAAAACTGTAACTCTACAAAGGACTCCCTGTGCAGCAGACAGGCAAGACTAAGAGGCATGCAACTGAAGTCATCTAAAGGTGGGCAAATTGGGCAAGTGGGGGGAGGAGGGAAGCAGGAAGTGCAGAGACGTGGGCCCTCAGGTGCAGAACTCAGACCGGAGCTCCCAGCTTGCTGCATTCCCGAGCTACTGCAGCTGAGGGAGAGGGAACAACTCAAGACTGCTAATGCTCCACTTATGGCCCACAGTCCTGCCTGAGGGATCAGCATGTAACACAGCTGAACCCAACGCTCACAGCAGAGACCTTGGAGCAAAGACTGAGGGAAGAAGGTTGAAAATAGTGGTTTATGCCATCACTTCTGAGCAGAAGACGGAAGGCATAGGCACGGAACCTAGCCGCCCCCTCCCACCCTCCCAAAGCTCATTTCACCACCACCCTCCCAGTTCTAGAAGTGGAAAGGAAGCAATGTCAGATCAAAAGGACAGAATATTTGCAGTTCTGAGTACTGCAGCCCACAGACATGGACTCACAGCCCAACTAGTTCCAGGGAAGGGGAGGGAGCCTTGGGTGCAGGAGTGGCTGTGCTGGTGATTGACCCCATTGCTCTGGGCCACCTCTCAAACACGCGCTGCCCCTCTCTGCACCTATCTGGGCAGATCCCTGCAGGAGTAAACACAGCTGCTGAAACACACAGACTGAAACTGGTGCAGGAAGAGCTTTGGAATTTCAGAAGCTCTCCACATTCCCCCATGGAGGGCATGGACTATGACCCGCTACACCATGAGAAAGAATAAAATGCTACAAAGAAAAATAAAATGTTCTACCAACACCTACTGGAAAACAAAAAAAAGACCTCTTCCTATCCACCTGTTGCAGAACCCACTCCTGTAGATGCCCAAGAAGAGAAATAATAATTCATTAATTGCAATGAATAACCAGGTAACAAGCTCAGAAAGAATATGAAAAGTTTCCAGAAAATGAACTTAAAGAGAAGGAAGTGTGGGACGTAAATGACAGAGAATTCAAGATTGAAAAAACTCAACGAGATGCAAGAAAACACAGACAGACAGTTTAATGAACTCAGAAACACAACCAAAGAACAAAATGAACACTTTTACCAAAGAGATTGAAATTTTTAAAAAGAACCAAATAGAATTTCTGGAGATTAAGAAATCAATAAAATAAATGAAGAATGAAATAGCCAGCTTAGGTAATAGAGTTGACCAAATGGAGGAAAGAATCAGTGACATTGAAGATAGAAATCTGGAAATGACACAGATGGAAGAAGAGAGAGACTTGAGAGTTAAAATAAATGAAAGAACTCTACAAGAACTTTCTGACTCCATCAGAAAGAGCAATATAAAAATAATGGGCATACCAGGAGAAGAAAGGGAGAAGGGAACAGAGAGTATATTCAAACAAATACTCGATGAGAAATTCCCAAACTTGTGGAAAGAAATGGATCTTCGAATCAGAGAAGCAAATAGAACACCTAATTACCTCAAACCCAACAGGCCTTCTCCAAGGTATATGGTATTGAAGCTGTCAAAAATTAATGACAAAGAAAGAATCCCCAAGACAGCCAGGGAAGAAGATGATAACTTACAAAGGAAAGCCCATTAGGTTATCATCAGATTTGACAGCAGAAACTCTACAAGCCAGGACGGAGTGGAATCAAATATTCAAACTATTGAAAGAGAGAAATTATGAGCCAAGAATAATATATCCAGCAAAGATATCCTTTAGACATGAAGGAGGAATAAAAACCTTTCCAGACATAAAAAAACTAAAGACATTTTCTAACACATGACCAGCACTACAAGAAATACTGAAGGAAGCTATTCAACCTGAAACAAAAAAGAAAGAGAATACAAAACCATGAGCAGTATTACGAACAGACAGACAGGAGCAGCAAATGGCAATCCCTACACCAAATAGGACACTATACACTTAAACATAACATACAGGATAAAGAAGAAAAAAAGAAGAAGAAGAAAACGCTTTTAAAAAGACACAACTTGTTACTGCAGCACAGAAATCAACTCACACCATAAATAGGAATAATTTGTGACAACAAAAACAAAAGGAAGCAGACTAAAGATCTGAACAGGCACAAGGCAATGGAGAAAGTAAGCCTACTGAAGAAAATGGAATACTCTAAGTATGAAATTTTCTTTTACATAAAGTTAATGGTAAACACTAAAAAAAAAAATCCAGAACTAAAATTTATAACATAAAAAAAGAAGAAATAAAGGGAAAAATAGAATACCACCACACTGAAATAACAGACGGCAAGAAAAAGACAAAGAAGCAATGGAGACACTATCCTACCAGAAAATCAGAGATACAATGAAAGGAAATGCTCATAATATAAATGCATTTATTTCACCAATAAAAGGCACAGAGCAGCAGATTGGAAGAAAAAACAAAACCCAACCATATGCTGCCTCCAAGAGACACATCTCAGCTACAAAGACAAACATACACTCAAAATGAAAGGGTAGAAACTGACACTCCAAGCAAATGGTATTCAGAGAAAATGAGGTGTAGCCATAATGACATCAGATGAAACAGACTTCAGGATTAAAAAAGGTAGCAAGAGACAAAGATGAACATTTCATAATGATAAATGGGACTATACAACAAGAAGACATAGTAGTCATCAGTGTTTATGCCCTCAATCAGGAAGCACCGAAATATACCAAGCAACTACTAACAGAACTAAAGGGAGAAATTGGCCAAAACACAATTATAGTAGGGGACTTAAATACATCATTGACAGCTATGAATAGATCATCCAAACAGAAAATAAATAATGAAATAGCAGCTCTAAATGACACATTAGATGAAATGGACATAATTGACATTTATAGAGCACTTCATGCTAGAACATCAGACTGTACATTTTTTTCTAGTGTACATGGAATAGTCTCAAGGATGGACCATATATTGGGACATAAAACTAGCATCAGCAAATTTAAGGAGAGTGAAATCATCCCAAACATATTATCTGATCACAAGGCTTTGAAATTGGATATCAACTGCAAAAAGAAAGCAGGAAAAACCACAAATATGTGAAGATTAAACAACATACTTTAAAAGAACTACTGGGTCAAAGAAGAAATAAGAGGAGAGATCAAAAGATACATAGAAACAAATGACAATGAAAATACATCCTACCAAAGTTTGGGTGATTCACCGAAAGCAGTTTTAAGAGGGAAATTTATATCATTGCAGGCCTATCTCAAGAAAGAAGAAAAATCCCAGATAAATAACCTCACGTTACACCTTAAAGAAGCAGAAAAAAAAAAATGAAACCCAAAGTCAGCAGAAGGTAGGAAATAATAAAAATAAGAGCAGAACTAAATGAAACAGAGAACAAAAAAAAAAAAAAAATGGAAAAAAATTAATGAGACGAAGAGCTGTTTCTTTGACAAGAATAATAAAATTGACAAAACCTTGGCTAGACTCACTAAGATAAAAAAAAAAAAAGAAAAAAAAAGAAATGACACGAACAAAATCAGAAATGAAAGAGGGGAAGTTACCACGGATGCCACAGAAATACAAAGGATTATCCAAGAATACTATGAAGGACTATATGCCACCAAATTCAATAATCTTGAAGAAATGGACATGTTCTTAGAAACATATAGCCTTCCTAGGCTGAATCACAAAGAATTGGAAAATCTAAATAGACCGAGCAACAGTAAGGAAATTGAATCAGTCATCTTCCCAAAATCAGAAACCTTCCCAAAAGCAAAAGTCCGGGACCAAATGGCTTCAGTGAATTCTACCAAACATTCAAAGATGATCTAATACCTGTCCTATTCAAACTCTTCCAAAAAGTTGAAGAAGTGACAATACTCCCTAACTCATTTTACGAGGCCAAAATTACTCTGATACCAAAACCTGCTAAAGACAACACAAAAAAAGAAAATTACAGACCAATATCTCGGATGAATACAGATGCAAATTCCTAAACAAAATTCTAGCATGTTGAATGCAACAAAACATTAAAAAGATTATACATTAAGACCAAGTGGGGTTCATCCTAGGGACAAAAAAATAGTTCAACACATGCAAATCGATCAATATGATACACTACATAAAAATTTTAAAAAATCACATGATTATATCAATAGATGCAGAAAAAGCATTTGACAAGACTACAACATCCATTTTTATTAAAATACTTAATAAAATGGGTATAGAGTACCTTACCCATAATAAAATCCATATATGACAAACCCTCAGCTACTATCATAATTAACGGTGAAAAACTGAAGCCTCTTGCTCTATGTTCAGGAACACGACAGGGCTGTCCCCAATCACCTCTGCATTTCAACATAATATTGGAAGTCCTCTCCAGAGCAATCAGTCAAGAGAAAGAAATACAAGGCCTCCGAATAGGGAATGAAGAAGTTAAATTTTCTCTTTTTGCAGATGACACGATGCTATATATAGAAAACTCTCAAGACTTCACCAAAAAGTTATTAGAAACAATAAACGAATACAATAAAGTTGCCGGCTACAAAATCAATGTACCAAAGTCCATTGCATTCCTATATACTAACAATGAAATCTCAGAAAAAAAAAAATTCCTTTTGCAATTGCAACAAAAAGAATAAAATACCTAGTAATAAATTTAACTAAGGATATGAAAGACTTATATACTAAAAACTGTTAGACATTTTAAAAGAAATTGAAGTAGACACAAAGAAATAGAAAGACATTCCTGGATTGGAAGAATCAACATAGTTAACATGTTCATGGATTGAAAGAATCAGCATAGTTAAAATGACCATATTATCCAAAGCAATATACAGATTTAATGAAATCCCCATCAAAATCCCAATGGCATTTTTTAAAGAAATAGAACAGAATATCATCAGATTTTTATGGAACCACAAAAGACCCCAAATAGCCAAAGCAATCCTAAGAAAAAAGAACAATGCTAGAGGTCTCACACTCCCTGACTTTGGCTTGTACTACAGGGCAACAATAATCAAAACAGTATGGTATTGGCAGCAAAACAGACACACAGACCAATAGAATAGAATTGAGAACCCAGAAATAAAACCACATAAATATGGACAGATAATTTTCAACAAAGAAACCAAAAACATGGAATGGAGAAAAGACAACCTCTTCAATAAATGGTGCTGGGAGTATTGGAAAACCACGTGCAAAAGAATGAAACTGGACTGCTATCTGTCACCATATACCAAAATCAATTCAAAATGGATCAAAGACTTAAGCATAAGACCTGAAACAATAAAATGCATAGAAGAAAACATATGGACCTTGGGTTCAAACAGCATTTTGTGAATTTGACTCCAAAGGCAAGACAAGTGAAAGCAAAAATAAATGCATGGGACTGTATCAAACTGAAAAGTGTCTGCACAGCAAAAGAAACCATCAACAAAATAAAGAGGCAACCAACTGAATGAGAGAAGATTTTGCAAAGAGCGCCTCTGATAAGGGGCTAATATCCAAAATATGTAAGAACTCATACAACTCAACAACAACAACAAAATGAACAATCCAATTAAAACATGGGCAGAGACCTGAATAGACAGTTCTCCAAAGAAGACATACAAATGGCCAATAGACATATGAAAAAATGCTCAACATCACTAATCATCAGAGAAATGCAAATAAAAACCACAATGAGATATCACCTCACACCAGTTAGAATGGCTATCATCAACAAGACAGATAAGAAGTGTTAGAGAGGCTGTGGAGAAAAAGGAACCCTCATACACTGATGGTGGGAATGCAGACTGGTGCAGCCGCTATGGAAGGCAGTGTGGAGGTTCCTCAAAAAACTAAGAAAGAATTACCATATGACCTAGCAGTCTGTCTCTCTCCTGGGTATCTACCCAAAAAATCTGAAAACATTTATTCGTAAAGATATATGTGCTCCAATGTTCATCGTAGCTTTATTTACGGTGGCCAAGACTTGGAAACAACCAGTGTCCTTTGATAGATGATTGGATAAAGAAGTTGTGGTATAAACACACAATGGAATACTATTCTGCCATAAGAAAAAATGAAATAATACCATTTGTGACAGCATGGATGGATCTTGAGATTATTATGCAAAGCGAAATAAGTCAGACAGAAAAAGTCAAGAACCATATGATTTAACTCATGTTGTATATAAAACTGAAAACAACAAAACAACAAGACAAATGAAGAAACAAAAACTCATAGACAGACAATAGTTTAGTGGTTACCAGAGGGTAAGCGATAGCTGCGAGTAAAGGGAATCCAATACATGGTGATGGAAAGGGAACTGTCTCTGGGTCGTGAACACAAAATGTGACAGATAGATGATGTATTACAGAATTGCACATCTGAAATCTGTTACTTTACTAACAATTATCAACCCAATAACTTTTAATTTTTAAAAAAAGGAGGAAAACTCCCAAGCTTGGTTTATAGATGAGTCAGCTTGTATGTGGGGTCCAAAAGGAAAATAATACTCCTTAGGTTCATCACAGTCACATTCAGAGGTAGACCTGGAAGATTGAGCCAAAGGATCTTTCTAATGGGCAAAACTGTGAGCAGTCCACCTGATCGCCCACTTTGTGCAGAAGAAGTGCACTGAGATGAGAGCATATACAGATTCAAACACAGCGGCAATGGCTTGGTTGTCTGATCAAGGCAAAGGACTAGAAGACAGGAGACAAAGTTATCTGGGGTAGAGCTACTGCATGGACATATGTGAGTAGGCACTAAGTGTGAAGATTTTTGTATCACATGTTAACGCCCACTAGAAAACATCTAGTACAGAAGAGACACTGACAAAATCACTTGGCCAGTTGAAGTTAGAACTGGCGTGATGGGCACCTGAAGGGAATAGCCATGCTATCAGAAATGGAAGCTCTGTGTAGGCCCAATAACAGGCACTCCCATTTCCCAAGATTGATCTAGTTACTGTTGCCTGTGAATGTCCATTTTGTCAACAATAGAAACCAACACTGAGCCCCTGATACAGCACTATCCTTGGAGGAGAATAACCAACCACCGGGTGGCAAATTGACCATATGAGGCCCTGCCCTTCCTGGAAAGGCCAGCACTTCATCCTCACAAGGATAGACACCTATTCTGGGTATCTGGGGCTTATGGAATGCTTGATTCACAGGCATGGAATTCCATATATATAACATCTGATTAGTGAAAAATATTAGAGTGAACTCATGACCATGAGATCCACTGGTCATATCATGTACTAGACTATCCAAGAGACTTCTAGAATGCTAGGACAGCCTTCTAAATGTGCAACTGAAATGCCAACTTACAGGAAATACTTTGAAGGGAAAGGGCCCCTCCTTCAAGACATAACGTCTTTGTTATGTCAGAGAGCTCTGTATGGAGTTGTGTCCACAATATGAAGGGGTTGACTGGGAGTGATGACGTGTGGGAATCTAGGGGTTGAAGCAAGTGTTGCTTCACATATCATCACTCCCAGTCATCCTCTGAGGATTTTGTGCTTCCCATCCCCCCAGCTCTGCAGGGTTAGAGGTCGTGTTCCCATAGCAGACACGTTCTTGCCAAGGTATAAAGAAATGGTACCTATTGGTTACAGCTGCCACCAGGACACTTTGGACAACTTGTGCTTAAGTAGTAGCAGAAGAGTAAAGGAGCCACCATCATGGGAAGGACAAATGACCTGAATCAGCAGGATGAGCTGGAAATGTTTCTACAAAGTGGTAGCAGAACCATGTGATCCACTTGGCATCTTTTGGTATGCCCTGGTCCCCATGGTAACCGTGAACAGATGGTTCCGTTTTTGGGTGCAGCAGCCCCAAACTGAAATGGAAATGACTATCACAAATTCAGGCCCTTTAGGTATGACAATTTGAGTCACAGAATCAGGTAAACCCTGTGTATAATTAAGGGTGAGGGGAATTTCAAATGGACATTGGAGAAGGGAGAAGATGAATACCAACTATGACCCTAAAATCAACCACAGCATCAGAGACAGCTGTTTCCCATTAACCTCATTTTTCATTCCCTTAGGAAAAACTGTCCACGCAAACCGCGCAAGGGTTGCTTCCTGAAACTGTGAAGTAGGTATGTGTTGCACAATGGGTAATCTGTGGCAGCTGTAAGGATGTGCCGCACCATTGGTTTCAGCTCAAGAACCCCTCCAACCTTCTCTCCCTCCTCCTATATTGCTCCTCAGCCTTCCTTGACTCTCTCCCTATTTTCTTTCACATACCCTTTTCCCTTAATAAAATTCTTGTACATTTAATTTCATCTTGGCTTCTGCTTCTAGAAGGACTAGGATTAGCACAATTTATAAATTCAATTAGGAAGATTCTTTATGATGTTGACTCTCCCTGATGAAAAAGCATGGTATGTTTTTCTATTTGTTAAAGTCTTCTGTTGTGTTTTTAAAGTTTTCTTCATTAAAGCCTGTTAAGTTTTTCCTAGGTATTTTTGTTGTTGTTGTTACTATTGTAAATAGGTCTTTCCTTCCACTATGCTTTCTCTCTGGTCACTATGCTTTTCACTCTGTGTATATGAAAGATATTGATTTCTATACATTTATATAACTTTTTACTATTTTATGAGTCTTTCATTATTCAGTAGTTTTGTTGTTACTGTTGAGTTGCTTGGGTTTTCCAGTTCTATAGTCATAATGCCTGCAAATAGTAAGAGTTTTACTTACACCTTATGTCTTCCCAATTACTATACCTCCAATGTCCTTTTTTTGTCTAATTGTATTGCCAGTAAATCAAATATAATATTAAATATTTGTGTGAGTGGCTATCTTTGTCTTGTTTCTAATTTTAGTGGAGAATGCTTGAAGTATTTCCCCATTAATCATAATACAAGCTTCTGTGCTGAGTTAGATATATCATGTTAAAAAAGTACCAATTTTTTTCTTATTTTATTAAGCTTTCTTTTTCTTAATGGTTGTTGAATTTTTCAAATGACTTTTAAGCATCAATGAAATTGAATCTATTATTTTTATCCTAACATTTTCATATGATTATTTCCCTAACATACAAACATCCTTGCATTCCTAGAATAAGTCCCATTCGGTCATGATGTATTTTTCTTTTTTGTTCTTTTTTTCTTTGTTTTCTTATATGCTGCTGGATTCTGTGTTAACATTTTATTTAAGATCACATTTTTGCATTTATATTTATAAATAAGATTGGTGGTCCTGATATATATTTTTAAATTTTTGTAAGATTTTGCTATCAATGTTATATCACCTCAGAGAAAAAAGTTAGCTATTTCTTCCTTTTAAAATTTCCCTGGAAATAATATTAGTATTAGTATTAGAATTGCGTGCTTGTAAATTTTAGTAGAATTCCTTCTCTGGGTGTGCTGTTTTCTGTGGGTACAGCACTTTAAGAACTTTACCTATTTCTTCTACAGAAAACAGTTTAAGTCTTTGTTTTTAATCTCTTCTATAGTTTTCATAAATTATATTATCTTAGACAGTTTTCTATTTAATCTAGTTTTCAAATTAATTGCACAGAATGGAACAAAGTAGTTTATTGCAATTCTTTTCTTAAAATTTGTTTTGACATTCAATATTTTATCTTAATTTCAGGTACACAGCATAGTGGTTAGACATTTATATAATTTAAGAAGTGACCCCCTGACTACTCTAGTACCTATCTGGCACTATGCATAGTTATTACCATATTATTGACTATATTACATCCCCATAATTATTTTGTAACTGCCAATTTGTACTTCTTAATTCCTTCACCTTTTTCACCCTGATCCCCAACCCCCTTCCATCTATCATCCCAACAAATCTAGTACCCATCTGAAACTATACATAATTATTACAATGTGATTGACTATATTCCTTATGCTATACCCTCCATACCCATGACTACTTTGTAACAAACGATTTTTATTTCTTAATCCCTTCCCCTTTTTTCACCCACATCCCCAACCACCTCACATCTGGTAACCACCGATATGTTCTCTGTATCTATTAGTTTGTTTCTGTTCTGTTTGTTTGTTGATTTTGTTCTTTGAATTAGACATATAAACAAAATCACATTGCATCTGTGTTTCTCTGTCTGACATACTCCACTCAGCACAATAACCTCCAGGTCCATTCATGCCACCACAGATGGCAAAAACCCATTTTCTTTCCTGGCTGAACAATATTCTATTGTGTATATATATATATATTCTATTGTGTGTGTGTGTGTGTGTGTGTATATATATATATATATATATATATATATATATATATATATATATATATATATATATATATATATATATATATCAACTACTCTTTACCCATAGATGAACACTCAGGCTACCTTCACATCTTCGCCATTATAAACAATGCTGTAATAAACATATGAATGTACACCTCCCCTCAAAGTACCGTTTTGGGTTTCTTTGCATAAATATCCAGAGGTGGGATTATTGGGTCCTTCTTTGTCTTTTGTTACAGCCTTTGTTTTAAAGTCTATTTTGTCTGGTATAAGTATTGCTACCTCAGATTTTTTGTTGTTTCCATTTTCATGAAATATCATTTTCCCATCCCTTTACTTTCAGTCTGTGTGTATCTTTCAATCTGAAGTGAGTCTCTGGTAGGCAACATATGTAATGGTCATGTTTTCTTATCCATTCAGCCACTCTATCTTTTGATTGGAGAATTTAATCATTTATATTTAAAGTAATTATTGATGCATATGCAGTTATTGTCATTTTATTACTCACATTTTTGGTCTTTTTTTTTTTTTGTCTTTTCATCTTAAAGTAGTCCCTCTATGATTCTTTGTAATTCTGGTTTGGTGGTGATCAACTCCTTTAGCTTTTTCTTGTTTGGTAAGCTCTTTATCTGTCCTTCAATTCCAAATGATAGCTTTGCTGAGTAATCCTGGTTGTAGGTCCTTTCTTTTCACCACATTGAATATTTCCTGCCAATCCCTTCTGGCCTAAAAGTTTCTGTTGAGAAATCAGCTGATAGTCTTATAGGAGCTCCTTTGTGGGTAACTAATTGCTTTTCTTTTCTTTTTCATAATTAACATTTGGCATTTTAATTATGATGTGTCTTAGTGTGGGTCTTTTTTGGGTTCATCTGGTTTGGGTCTGTCTGCTCTACCTAGGCTTGTAGATCTATTTCCTTCACCAACTTAGGGAAGCTTTCCATAATTATTTCTTCAAATAGGTTTTCAATTCCTTGCTCTCTCTCTCTTATCCTTCTGGTACCCCTATGATGCGAATGTTGGTATGCTTGATGCTGTCTCAGAGGCTACTTAAACTATCCTAATTTTTTTGGATTCTTTTTTCTTTTTGTTCTTATTAGGTGTTTTCTGCTACCTTGTCTTCTAAATCACTGATTCAATCCTCTGCTTCATC
Source organism: Rhinolophus sinicus (assembly GCF_036562045.2). Taxonomy (NCBI): domain Eukaryota; kingdom Metazoa; phylum Chordata; class Mammalia; order Chiroptera; family Rhinolophidae; genus Rhinolophus; species Rhinolophus sinicus. The sequence continues at coordinate 44,920,370 of NC_133758.1, forward strand.
TAATCTACTGTTGATTCTTTCTAATGTATTCTTCATTTCAGTTATTGTATTCTTTATTTCTGACTGATTCTTTCTTGTTTTCTATCTCCATTTTTATATTTCCTATTTCTTTACTGAAGTTATACCTGAGATCATTAAGCATCATTCTAACTAGTGCTTGGAACTCTGTGTCTGGTTGATTGCTTGTTTCCATTTTGCTTAGTTCTTTTTCTGTAGCTTTATTCTGTTCTTTTATTTGGGACATGTTTCTTTGGCTCCCCATTTTGGCTGCCTCCTTATGTGTTTTTCTATGTATTAAGTATGACTGCTATGCCTTCCTGTCTTAGTAGAGTGGCCTTATGTAATAAGTATCCTGGGGGGCCCAGTGGTGCAGTCTCCCTGGTCACCAAAGCAAGGTGCTCAAGGTATGTCCCTTGTGTGGGTTGTATGTGCCCTCCTGTTGTAGTTGAGCCATGATTGCTGTTTGCACCTCAATAGGAGGGATTAACCCTCAGGCTGATTGTTTTTGAGGACTGGCCGTGACTATAGTGGAGGAGCTGTGGTGCAAGGGCTGACCCTGCAGAGCAGAGTTCACTTTAGAAGGGCTCTGGTGTCTGCCTAGTCAGCCCTTTGGGTGTATTGTCCTTGGAAGCAGTCAGGTGATGTTCCAGCTGGGTCTGAAGTTGGCCACCAGGTGTGCCAGCCCTGGGGCCTACTGGGAGAGGACCCACTGCATGCTGAGTTTAGCTGTAGCATGTGCCCTGCCCAGGGCCACCTGATATGAACCACAAAGCAACCCACAGATGGCTGTCACCTGTGCCGGGCTTGGACGTACCTTGAGAGGCCAATCTGCAAACCAAGGCTGGTTGGTATTAGTGCTGAGCTTGGGGCTGCTCAGGCAAAGGTATGGTATGTGCCAAAGCCAGGTGCTGCTTGTTTGGGTTTTGTGAATCTTTGAGAGATTTTGTGAAAGTCTGAAGCATGAGCTAAGATTAGTTATATGGGAAGCAGCTTGCGTGTGCCTGAAAGTTGGGTGGGGTGGGGTCTCACGGAATCACTAGGGTGGGGTAGACAAAAGATGATAACCAGTTTGATGGAGACCAGATATGGTGGCTGCCTGCGTCTGCACGCAGGGAGGGGAAGGTCTCAACAAAGAAACAATGGCTTCTGCCAGCTCCTCTATCTGGGAGAAAGCTGCCCCTCCAGCCCTCACCCTGAAGCTAGACAATTCAGTTCCTCCGCATAAGTCCTGGCATCTTTCAAGCTGCTGCTCCACTGCTGGAGCTCAGAGTGAGTATGTCCATCAGGGAGGAAGTCCATGCATGGCCTCTTTAAGAGAAGTGAGCACTTAGGACTGAAGCTGCCCTCTGGCTCACTCAGCCACAATCTCTGCTGATTCTCACAACCAGAAGTTATGGGATTTCTCTTCCTGGGACTGGAACCCTGGGCTGGGGAGACTGGTGTGGGGCTGGGACCCCTCACTCCACCAGGAGGTACCTCTGCAGCTGAGATATCCCTCCTACGAATCTCTAGGTGGCTTCTTCTGTATGTCCATAGTTGTAGGGCTTCAGTTCAGTTCAACTTCAGGTGATTCTCAATGATGGTTGTTCTGTAGTTTAGTTGTAATTGATATGGTCCTGAGAGGAGATGAGCACAGCATTTACCTACTCTGCCATCTTGATTGGAAATCTCCTCTATTCTTTTCATTTTTCGTTTTCATAATTGTTTTCCCTGCATTATATTTTGCATATTTGCTGTCTCCCTTTCTTTTCTAGAATTAAATAACTAATGTTTTCCTCTATTGAATTAGTTTTTTAATTTAATATTTCTTTCTGTTTTCGAACATAAATTTTTGCTTTTTCTTTACTTAGTTTTCCTGCTTTCTCTCCATTTATTTTATTGTTTTCCCCCCTAAATTTTTGAATTAGATTCTTCATGAATTTATCTTAAGTCTTTTTTTTTAAAATGTAAGTATTTAAGACTATGAATTTTCCTCTGGTTTCTACCTTAGTAGTATTCCACAAGATTTTTTTTCCTGTTTATTTAAGCACTTTATTTTCCAACACAATGACATATTACTGGCACCTAATGTCCTGACAATAGTAAGCCAAAATTTGTTGTTATCACTTAAAGAATTGAGAATTGTTTACAATAACTTTACAGAAATTAAAAGGGTGAATAAATTTACAAGTGTAAATGTAAACCATTTTCTAGTTCAAGATTAGTAATAGCCCACAGTTCTGGCAGGAAAGCATAAGTAAGAAAGGAAACTCCAAAGTCTTGGATTTTCCCAATACTGTTAGTCTGGCAAGACAGAAATGACAGCTGGTTCAAGAACTCCTGCCAGCCTCTAGAGAAATCCTGGAATAGTCAGCTCTTGCACATTAATACCCTGCACAGATCAAGAATTTGATGGTCTCACAGATCCTCACCCAGCCAATGGATTTCTCTTCCATAAATGTGTTTTCTCACCTCAGTCAGGAAGTGAGGCAGCTGCAAGTACTAAGCGTTTAAATTAAATATATATACAAGGTGTTAAACATATACCAACAAAACAGTTAACTTGTACAGCGTCAAAATCAGCAACAAGTTCTATAATCCAGATTGTGTCAGATACAAGCTTCAAGGATAATTTTCTTTTTAAAGGTTTATTCGAGTTTTGTGAGGCTAGCATGAGGTGCGGCAAATGTATACTTTTGAATTAACTCATTTAGAAGCATTTGCAATGGACAATGAGGGGTCCGAATTATCATATTCCTGCTTGCTGATCCACATCTGCTGGAAGGTGGACAGTGAGGCCAGGATGAAGCTCCCAATCCACACTTGCATTTAGGAAGAGCAATGATCTTGATCTTCATTGTGCTGAGGGCCAGGACCATGATCTCCTTCTGCATGCTATCAAAGATGCCAGAGTACCTGCTGTTCCCACCAAACAGTGCTGTGTTGGCATACAGGTCTTTCTGGATGTCAACATCACACTTCATGATGGAGTTAAAAGTGGTCTCCTGGATGTCACAGGACTCCCTACCCAGGAACAAGGACTAGATAAGCACCACAGGATACCATAACCACTGGGACTTGGTGGTAGCCATCTTCGGCTCCAAGTCCAAGGCAATGTAGCAGAGCTCCTCCTTGAGGTCACGCATGATTTCGCACTTGGTAGTGGTGATGAAGCAGTAGCTATACTCCATGAGTATCTTCATGAGGTAGTTCATCAACTCCTGGCCAGCCAGCCAGGTACAGACACAAGTGGCATGGGGCAGGAATAGTCCTTATGGATGGCACCATGTGGATTACCCCATCTTTAGGGTCCAGGGCAAAACCAGTGGTGCAGCAAGAGGCATACAGAGATAGCAAGGTCTGGATGGCCATGTATATGGCCTGGGTGTTGAAGACCTTGAACATGATCTGAGTCATGTTCTCTCTGTTGGCCTTGGGGTTCAGCGGGGCCTCAGTCAGCAGCACTGGGTGCTCCTTGTGGGCCACACTCAGCTCATTGTAGGAGATGTGGTGTCGTATCTTCCACATTTCATCCCAGTTGATGACTATGCCATGCTCCATGAGGGTCAGGATGCCACACTTGCTCTGGACCGTCAGCCCAACGTCCACTATGACACCTTGGGCAACCGACAATGGACAGAAACATAGCTCACTGTCACCACCTTCAACAAAGCCAGCTTTACACATGCCAAAGCCTTTGTCAGTGATGAATGCAGTGATTTCTTCTTGCATTTATGATCCAACGAGACTGGGAGCAGAGAAGTGTGGAGGTGGAGCCACAGGAGTACATGAAACACTTGCAAGTGACTCCAGTTTTAACACATCGTGTTGTCATTGTCTTTGATTTCAGTTGGTGGTTTTTCTTTGTTCTAAATATTTTTTCAAATACTTTTAAATTTCCACATAGACAGAATTTTGTCTCCCTAATTTTTATTCATTTCTATTATATTGCATTGTGATCGAAGAATGCTATCTTTACTCTTCACTGTTTGGACATTTCTGAGGTTTTCTTTTGTGGCTTAATAGTTTCTGTGAATGTTCATGAGCAATTGAAAGGAAAGTGTATTCTCTTTTCAGTACATAAAATTTGATATATTAATCAGATCTACCTTATCAATTATATTACTAACATTTCCATAATTTGCTTATTTTTTATTTACTTGATCTCTCATAGACTGAGAAACAGAAAGGTTAAGTAATTTTACCAAGTTCTCAATAGTAAATGGTAAAGTTCTTTAGGAAATGGTGAAACTGAATTCAGTCAGTCTGACTTCAGAACCTCAACTCTTAACTATTATACCATGCTAACTTTCAAGGATGTTCATTAGATTTTTCTCTGTTATCACTTAGGTGTCAAACCATTCAGTAGGAGGAAAAGAGATCTCCCAGGAAAACAACTTGAAATCAATAAAAGTATTGTGAGGACATGAAAGTTTCTGAAGCAATTAGGAAGATATCCAGGAAGTTAGGTAATTCCCTCTGGAGCTGAATAATTGTGCAAAATGAAATAAGACTAGAAAAAAAGGAACCATAAACTGCATGAAATATTAGTCAGGGAGTTTGCCAAGGGTGTGTTCTACTCAGTAAGGGTGTGGCGTATTGGGGCAGGGAGGGTACAGTTACATTTGTGATGATAAAATGGCTAATATCAGGCAGCTAAGTAAGTGAGGGACAAGCTCCATCTCCAATCTATAAGAGTGGTTTATCCCATGCAGACCTTCCAACCCTGACAGGGAGGAAGATATCATTTCTGGAGCAGGAGATCCTACCATCCAGGGTCAAGATACAACAGGGAATGCCCCTGAGTTGTTTTCCCCATGAAGGGAGGTGACAGCTCCATTGTGGTGGAGGGTGGGGCAATGAGTAGCTCTCACTGGCAGGTTTTTCCACTCCTCTGAAAGAAAAAAAATGACTTGTTGAAGCAGCTAGTCTGTTTACTAGCAGAAATGAGTTGACCTTAGGGAAGTGTTTGAGTATTACGTCTAAAAAAGGATACAAACCAGAGTGGTGTCTTGCATGGAAAAATTAGTCCCTGCATATCTTTTGGCCTCAGATATAGAAAGAGTGTCTCTTCTCTACAAATTAGAGGATAAGTTAGTTGCGTAGGCCCTTAGGAGGAGACCCTTAAGTAATTCACTCACAAGGATGGAGAATGCAAAACTTTACCAATATGTTTGGGAGAAAAATGGAATGGTTATAAAACCAATTCCCTAGGTAGCTGACAGCTTTGGAGTAGGGAATGTGAGATTATGTCTGAGAGAGTTGGTTTTCTAGGCATCAGGAGGGTCAAGATCCACGTTATGTATTTGGACCCTGAAAAGGAATTCCAGATCTGTTCTCATACCTATACCCTCATGCCTCATATCCTGGAAGAGGATATGGAGAAGTGAAACAACTAGTTATTTGAAGGTGTCCATTCTCGGGTAAACAATCATGTGGAATTGAATCCGGCCAGAAATAAAGTTGGTCATGGAGAAGGGGGAAAAGCTGACATGGCCCTGACACATCAAGCAGGAAACCTCTGATAGAAGGTGGTTAGGAAGGAGTAGATACTGAAGGCAGCAAATCCAAGACCACCCTGTGTGGATGTTCTCAATCTGTAAGTGAAGAGAAAGTGAGTAGTTGGATAATTGGGAACTGAGAACAGCATATCTTGATGTCTTTCCTTAAAGAAACCTCTATCATGGGGCAAAGAAAGGGAACTTGAAGAGATTCATCAAGTAAGTGGGAAATGTGGCTTCTAGGGGAATAAAAATTAAGAAGACTCCAATTCTATGGGACAGTCACTCTGAGATAGGATGGCAGGACACCCAAGGGCAGGAAATAACAGAACGTCAACTGAGGGCTGAAAACCAGTAAACTAGCATGTAGCACAAACCAGCCAGGACTGGCCCAAGACCAAGACTGTAACGAGATTCACCTCCAAGTAACCTCCAGCCTCATTATGCCCTCATTAAAATACATTTCTATACGATATAACACACCCACCAGTGCCATGACACTTCTGAAAAGGACCCCATGAGACAAAAAAGGGGTATGAACCCAATTCTCTGAAAAGCCCACCCATTTCCAGAAACTAGTAGAATATTCTTCCCCTTCATTTCCATAACAACAACAAAAAATCCTTACCAAATAACAATTGCAGTTGCACCTAAAGTCAAGGTTGTCTCTCTCTCAGAGGCAACCTTTGCTCTGCCTACAGAGCAGATCTTTACTCAATAAACTACTTTCACTCTGCTATCTCGCTTGCTCTCGAATTCTTTCTTGCATGTAGCCAACAACCCTCTTTCCTGCAACAGTTCTAAGAGTTGAAGATGTCATCCAGATCTAACAAAAGCCAGTTAAAGCCTTCTAACCAAAGAAAAGGCCACCAGTACATACCTATAGAAAAAAGTTTATAAACTTGTAGTGAGAAAGAACTGGTCATGGGATGTCTCAGTAAGACAGAGCCGGATTTGGGCTTGTGCTGGTTGGTTCTAAGAATGGATGGCTTGTTAATCAGTTTTGCAACTGCAGTATAGCGTTAATTACGTTTGGTTAGAAACACTGTTCTGTTGGTTTCTCTGCTTCCTGTGGAAAACATTGCTTATCACAATCTGATCGCTAGTGGAGTTGTTTTGCACCTTTTTTTTTTTTTTTTTGCCTTCATTAGAGTTAAATTGAAGGTCTTGGTTGGGAAAAGTAATCTGACTGACTAGGAGGCTATGGAAAAGCCTCAGTGGAGTTGTGGTTCTAGAGAAACACTCCAGGAAAAATTCAAATAAAGTGGAGGACGGTGGGGCATATGGCTTGTGTGGAGGTAATAGGATGCTCAGTAGTTGGTAAAATATCTAAGGTGAACCTTATCTCGGATCCCCAGAAGCTGTTTTCTGCACTTGCATAGATATTCTATTCTGTGAGAACACTGAGGCACATGGGAAGAGAACAACAACATTGTATTGAACATAAGACACTGTGCACTTCCTCTTCCTGTTGTGGTTGGCTTTGAGCTAGAACACCTTGAGGAATTTGGCTTTGAGTTGCAAGCAGTTTTTCTCTTGTAAACTTCTCTTTGTTTTGAAAAAGTAGCAGGGTTGTACAGATTTAGTTTTGCAATATAAAGCAAAACCATTCTCTAAAATGGTTGAGATCCTATGAATCTAAAAATCTCAAATCTTCATGGGATCCTGTAAAATATTGTTTGTATGTGTGTGTCAGTGTGTGTGTGTGTGTGTGTGTGTGTGTGTGCGCGCGCGCGCGCGCGCATGCACTTGTGACTGCTTAACTTCTTTCTTTTTTGAGAAGCCTTTTTTTAGGTTTCAGTCAGAGGAACAGGAGGAGGGACACACCCAACAGCTGTAGAAGCAGGAAATATCTAACCTAAAACTGAAGAAGAGAAACATGTAATTTGAGAGTATCTGTGCATATTTTGTTCCAACTACCTTTCTTGAAATATTATACATTTGATACATGGATAATTGGGAATGGGGATACTTGGTTCTGTTTGTGCAATGTACCCAGAGTGATTTAGGCAGTTCTATCTCAACTTTGGAGAGTATTTCTTTTCTGGATCATACTCCAGAAGTATTAGCAGCTAAGTCCCATAGGATAGCAAGAGGGACAATTACAGCACTGATGTCACCTGAAGCTGGCGGAGGGTCTGTGAATTGGGACTGGCTTGGGCTTGATGTATTGATGGGAGTATTTAGAAGTGAAAAATATAGACTGAGGAATGTGAAAAATGCAAACTGTCCTTGTTTTTCATAATTTGATTATGTGATCATACGATTATGTGAAAGTAAATGAGCTACTTGCTGTATCTTCCATGGGGATGCTGCAGTCTAAATTTAAAACAGGCCAACTTCTCTGTAAAGGGACAATGAGCTGTATTCAGTTTTCAGGGAAGAGCTCAGTTCTCTTTTAAGGAAGTGAGACCTAGATAGCAAATGGAAACTCAGTCCGTGGGGGAACTTGTGTTTTTCTCTGGGCTTTGTTTGGGTACTACCTTTGAAATAAGGTAGGCATATTTGAGGGACCATTTGAGGACCAGGGCTATAAACTGCAAATGACTCAACTGTATTTTTGTAAATCAGACTATATGTTCTTTTCTATATTCATTATGCTTTTTGTCACCATTGGTCCAGTGTTTCTCAAAATTTGGTATTTGGACTGCCTCCATTAGAATCACATGGAAGTTGTTAAAAATAAAAATCCCTGGCCCTGAACTCAACTGATTCAAAATATGTGGGCACAGAACCTAGGGATCTATATCTTAAACGCCCCATCACAGATTATCCTTGTGCATCCTACCGTCTGAAGGCACCAGCGGGATAGCAACTGTGCTGCCAGGAATTAAGGTGGGAGTCTGTGTTCATGAAGGTGACAGTCTTAAAGAGGGAGATGATAGTGGCAACAACAGACATCCCAAGTGGAACCCTGGAGTTTCAAAGTCTAGCTATTCTGTAGAGCCTGTGTGTAAATTTTCCTTCTGTTGCCAATTGTGGAGGCTTTAGTCTGTGGTTGCAGGGAGTAGTGATTTCCCGTAGGCTTTGACTCTCGATAGAGAAGGCTAGAAATACCTTGTTTATTATTTGCCAACAGCTGAAGGCAGAGTTGCTGTTAAGCCCTTAAGACAGTGATCTTCTTTGAGCCAGGTAATGTCTTTCTGAAAGCATTTGAGTAGGATCTTCCTTATGGATTCAGTTCCATTTTCTCCATATACTACAATGATGCTTTACTAATGTTTTCTTTGGAGCCTGAGTCAAACGTTGGAAACTACTGACCTGCCGGCTGTGTGTCCCACAGGTCCTCTGATGCAATTGAGTAATCACACAAGGCTGCCGGGAACCCAGTAACAGTGACTACTTCCTCCTTCAGTACCTCCTTCTTGCCTCACAAGCCTGCCATGCCCACCTCATTATATGCTTACATACCGTCAACCTCATCTTTCCTACTGCTTTTCCTTCCTTCTCCATGCTTTATATTATTACTAATCTCCTGTAGAAGCAAAACTGACTCTTAGTTCTTCCAGTATGATTAAGCATGTCACATACTGTCATTAGGAACACAATAAATCTACTTTGCCCTCTTAGATAAACCGAAAATAGTAGGCTCATCCTGACTGGTTCTGCTTCCAAAATAATAAGCCCTGGAAAATTTCCTGTCAACCTGGACTCTCTAAACAGTGTTACCCCTGATTTTTGTTATGTGTCTGAAGACATAAATGATCTTTATAAAAGTTGTATGAGAAAGCTTTTTTTTTTTGCTTTTGTCCCACCATAAACAGACTAATGTAAACTTGGTACCTTCAATAATTTTGTCTTTTTTTTCCCTTTAAGTTCCTGTATTTTGAATATGGTGAACTAGTTTTTCTGGGTTCATCAGAAAAAAGTCTGACACCCTTGCACTGATGACACATAAAATTTGTCCATCCTTTCCTAAATGCAATAGTCTTTGGGGCATTTTTTGGTGCTCCCTTCCAGCTCTTTTTATAGTGGCTCACAGAACCCCTTCCTTTTCAGTAAGATCACTTGTGTCTTTCTCTCCATCTCAATAAAAGCATTATCATCTACACAGAGGCCTAAACCCAGAACCTGCCAGTCATCTTTGACTCCTACCTCTCCTCACTCCCTTTTCTTATCTCCTAAAAGTTTTTCATATCAATCCATAACACAACCATGACCTCTTTTATTCATACATCCATCCATTCATTCAGGTATGAGAGTTTTTATTTTTTAATCTGTTGCTTTTTTGAAAACATCTTTATTGAGATATAATTCACATATCATAAAACTCACCCATTTAACGTGTAAAATTCAAGGGTTTTGTGTATATTCACAGAGTTGTACAACCATTACCACTATCTAATTTTAGGTATTTTTGTCACCCCAAAAAGACAGCACCCTTTAGCAGTTAACCGTTATCCCTTGCCTGAGTTTCTGGAACAGCCTCCAACTAGTTACTAGTTTAAGGACTTGTGACCATTCTTCATGCTACAGTCAGGAAGAACTTTCTCAAGTTCTGAGAAATCTGAGTGTGCCCCATCCCAGGTTAAAAACCTTCAATAGCTCCTAACTCCTGTTGTTGTCCTGAAAGAGTACAAAATCGTTAAGGTGACTCTGGGGCCTGTAATGAGCAGACCTCTTTATTAATTCAGGGATAAACAGTATTCTAGAATCATCTGGGGACAATGACAGACTTCAAAAAATTGAAGAACCCCATGAATATATATGCAAAAGTTGATGTACTTCAACATGTTTCCCCATGAAGAGAAGATGCTAAATTGCGTTAGATTTTCCAAGATTTAGAATATCTGGAAAAGCAGTTTAATCAGATACAGTTTTACTCATCATATAGTTTTGTATTGTTTTTATTTTCATTTTATGTATGGAGTGGGTAACACAATCATATTTTCAGAGTTTGAGGTTTCTGAAGATCATTCTGGTCCAGGACTGTGGGATAGCGAGAGGCAACCTAGAGCAGGAAAGTCTTACCTAGGGGAATAAGGTCTAAATTGAGCCCAGTTAGTTAAACTAAGGGAGATGGTTAGTAGAGAAGGAAAGAGCTAGGAAGTGCCAAGGAAAGGGGAGAGAGAAGTCTATTGGAGGGAAGAGTGAAATGTCAATGCCACAGCAAGTCTGGTCTTTATTCCCTGGGCCACTTGCTCCTTGGCAGGTCAGGAGGGGTTGTTGCTTTTTGTTGTTCTTTGAAGCCCCAGTACCTGGCACACAATAGACATATGACTGGCAAGAAATGCTGAATGGATTTATCAATAAACAAATGAATACTTCTAATAAGGCATCACAGTTTGTTTCTGTGTCTGTTTTACTCATCTCTGTCTCATTAATCTTGTGCTCAGTACGTGTTGAACTGCCCTTAGTTGAATAGCTAGATAGGGGTTAGGTTTGAGACAAGGGAGCACACGTTTTTACTCCTAGCTCAGTTTTCTTCTCCCTAACACCATGTTGCTTCTTTAATGCTGTACAAGTATTTATAATATGCTCTTGAGTGCTGTGAGTGTTTCTCAGAGGCTCACGAACCAGTTTCGTTTCTGATAGTCACTTTCATTTCTCTTTAGCCACACCTCTTAATGGTAAATAATGTTTTTTTCAAGCCGTGAGTTTCAAATATTCAAACCCATCACCCTTGTATTTCAGGTAACTATAGATGGTTTATCTAATTTATTTAAAAGAGCACAAAAAGTGTGTACTTTCAAATCTGCCATGGTACTTAACGTCTGCCATGGTACTGTAATGTTTCAGTGGTAATAGATGCCATCTGGAGAAGTGCCTGGTGTATTTGCTAAATATAGCACTTTGCCTCCAACTTCTAATTGATCGAAAGAAGGTCTATTAAAACTGAAACTTCTCCAAAAACAGTTGATTTTGCTCAAATTCAAACAATACTAAAAAATATTAGAATTTATTTTGAATTAGATTTATGGTTCTTACCAGACTACAAGTTTTCAAAACAATGACATACCTTAATATTTCAGCACTAAACCTTACAGTTTTAGAGGATTTCAAGGAAATTTGATACTTATGAATATACAGAATTTGACACGAATATTCATAATATACTTATGAATATGAATACATAGAGAACTGAGTTCTCTATAGACCTCAGTTCTAAATACCTCAGTTCTCTATATACCTCAGTTCTAAACACCTCAGTTCACGATACTATGTGAACTCCAAATGCTCTTATCTATAGTGTGTAAGTATTCAGGCTTTGGAGCCAAATAAATTTGGATTTTAGTCCTAGCTGTGTCACTTATTAGCCATATGACCATAGGCAAGTGATTTATCCTTTTCTAAAATAATTAAAATCTATTGGGGTGACAATGGTTAGTAAAATTACACAAGTTTCGGGTGTACAATTCTGTAATACATCATCTATATCTCACATTGTGTGTTCACCACACAGAGTCAGTTCTCCTTCCATCACCATATATTTGACCCCGTTTATCCTCTTCTACCCCCCACCCCACCCTCTGGTAACAAGTGATTTATCCTTTTTCTCTTATTCCTCACTTCTAATATAGGAATAATATCTATCTAGCTGAAGTAATTGAAATAAGTGCCTTAATCACTCAATAAATGGCAGTTATTTTTATGACAACATTCACAATAACAATATGAATCCTTAATGTATCATTCGAGTTTTTTAGTTCCAAGGAAAAGAAACTATCTCTGGCTCTTTTAAAAGCAGAAACAGTGTATTTGACTAAGAAACTGTGTAACATTTGGATTTGCCAGAAGATTGGCAAACCCCACTTGAAAGCTACATAGCCAAAAGCATAGCTAAAATCATGAACTGGTCCATGAGAACACCATTGCCAGTTGCCCCTTGCATGGTAGATATCACTCCACCCTGGGCTAGGATTCTTCTGTTGCCTCCACTAGCTGGATGCTATGAATGCTGCCCGATTAATAGCTGATTGGTCACATGTGTGTATCTCTGCAGCCTAGGAGACTGGAACAGGGAGTTTCTGGCATTTGCAGCCACACCTGCAGTTGGAGATGTGCTCTGTCTGGCACCTAGATTTGTATATGGAGAATCCTCCCAACAGAGGAAGGGATTGAGAAGCTAGGTAGTCAAAAGTATGTAAATATGCACTACACTTCCTAGGGAGCCACAAATTTTGGCGATTAGCTTGACTCCTCTTTTGTACACACCTCACATCCAACCCATTAGCAAATCTGTCAGCTTCACCTTCAAAACATATCCAGAATCTGACCATTTCACCTCAGGATTACAACTACCAGTCTATATCAAGCCTTTATTATCTCTTGCCTGGATTATTGAATCAGCCTTCTGACTGGTCTGATGATTTCTACATTTGGCCCCTTATCTTGAAGATAGCAGTCAGAGTAGTTCTCTTAGAAAATACCAGACCATACCACACCTCTGCTCAAAGTCCTCCAGTACTTCCCATTTCATTCAAGGTGAATACCAAATTTACCACAGTGACCTATGAGGCCATTTCCATTATTCCTTCTCTCCCCCATTTATGTCTCTGTTCTCATCCTCTATTTCTCTCTACCACAATACCAACCAATATTCGAAACTCAGGATCTTTGCACTGATTCCCCCCCCCCCCCCCGCCAGGAACATTTGACTTGTAGATCTTTACAGTTTGCTCCTTTACTTCTCCTTCAGCTTTCTGTTCAAATGTCGCCCTATCAGAAAATGTTCTCTGACCACTATATAAAATAGTGACTCTCTGGTTCCTCGGACTCCCATCCTTTAACATTTTTCTCCACAGTTGATTAATTGTTAAATTGTTCCTGTCTCTACCTATAGAATATGAGCACCATGAAGATAGACACTGATTTGCATCCTCACTGTCTAGTTGGCACACAATAAGTATTTGATGAATGAATGAATGAATGATACTAGATCATTAATAACTGTTGCTTTGTCATCTAAATAAGGTATAATCTGTACATAATGGTGTCTGCACAAAATTGTGTCCTTCCTTAACACTGTTTCCACAGTTATATTTTTAGGACACATCTAATTATGCCACTCACAAGTATAAAATTTTCTGTTGCTTCTGACTGCTAATAGCCATGCTTCTATATTTGGGGTATGAGGGGATGGAGAAGTCATAGGATAAAGTAGCACATAATTCTAGTCTAGAGGGTCAATTTTACTTTTAGGATTTGGGGGAGAAAGTTTCCAATTTTATTCCTTTTTAAAAGTTTTGCCACATGCATATATGGACACACATGCATGTGGCAACACACACACACACACACACACACACACACACAGAGACATGAAATATCAACAAAATCATGTTTTTCCATTTAGTTCAATTGGGTGAAAATCATGAAAACCCAGGAAGGAGAAAGTCTTAGATAAGCAGTGACTGATTAGAAAATTTGGTCCTATTGGGTAACCTGGTCTATTAGTGCTGTAGTTGAGTCAGAATGCACAGGGTAAGTAAGAACAATATGAAAAAGGGTTTGGTATTTTTTAAAAGAACTACTTTAGCTGCGACCATAATGAGCTTGATGTGGAGGCAATAGTAGCTTTCCAAGCACAACTAAGATATTAATACTAAGAAATGCTCATTAATGTAAAAACTTGTAATGTATTCAGTTCCTTATTCAACTATGGGTTTTGCTATTATGGAAATGCAGTTGACCACAATCTCAAGTGTCTCTTAAGTGAGAAAACACTGCGTAAAAAGAGGAGGAAGTCATTATTCTTGCGTTGACACCTAGAAACCAACTACAGTACATTTCTGAAGAAGAATAAGTTGAGGTGGTTTGTTCTATAGGATATGAAAATATAATAAAGTTAGATAATTAAGGCAGTGTGATATTACCAGAGAGGGGGGGAAATTAACCAATAGAACAGATTAGAAATCCCAGGAACAAAAGAAGCATGCATTTATAGAAACTTGGTATGTGAAAAAAGTTGCACAGGATATAGCAGGGAAAAGATGGACTGTCTGTTCAATAAATGATGTTCAGATAACTAATTATTCATTTAAAAAATGAAAGTGGATTCCTTTTCATTATCATACATAAATATGAACTCCCTATAAATTAAAGACTTAAATTTTAAAAAATGGAAAAAATTTAAACTTTAAGAATAAAATTTGAGAAAACCTTTGTATTAAAAAAATTTTGAAAAAGAGACAAACCACAATGGAAAAGATTGATAAATTCAAACATATCAAGATCAAGTACTACTGTTCATTAAAAGATCAAAAAAAAGAAAGGAAAAATACAAGCCACAAACTGGGGAGAAAAGTTAAGATATACAGCCAACCAACATTTAGTAGCCATAATATATAGAGAACTCCTACGAATCAATAGGAAAAGTCAAGTAAGCCCATCAATAAATGGGCACAGAGCATGAACAGGCATTTCACCTAAGAGGAAACACAATTAGGAAATAAACACATGGAAAGATGCTAAATCTCATTTAGAAGAAGGGAACTGCAAAATACAACCACCATGAGACACTTTCACATCCATCAGATTGACAAAAATTTTTTTAAGTAAAATCTCTCCTAAGTATTGACAAGGAAATGGAGCAGCAGTAACTCTTCTATACTGCTGGGAAATGATTTGGCATTATCTGGTAAATTTGTAAATACACATACTCTATGACACTTGACACATATACTATGCAATATGTCCATTGAATAAGAATATCAGGGTACAATACAAATATTCATAGGAGCCTGATTTTTAAAAAGCAAAAACAAATAAACAAAAAACCCAAATCTTGGAAATAATTAAAATGACCCTTGATAGGAGAATGGAAAAGCTGTGAGGTATTCATATCAAGAAATACTATACAGCAATAAAAAGAAAGAAATATAGTTATATGCATCAACATGATTGAATCTCACAAATATGCTGAGCAAAAAAATAGTTGCAGAAGTATGTATACATGTACACGTGATATTGTGATTTATAATATAAAAAATATACTTGGTCTTCATCCACACTTCCTGGCACATAGTGCCCAAACCTTTGGAATTTCTTAAGTGATAACAAACTTTTTCAACCACATCTGATGTTATCATTTATGTTAATGAGGGGATTTTTGGAAAGCCCCTATGGATGGGGGCTGATTGCTAGGGGAACCAACTAGGATTAGAGGGTTGGAGCTTTCAGTCTACCCCCACAGCCCCTACATAGAAGGGAGAGAAACTGGAGGTTGAATCAGTCACCAATGGCCAATGATTTAATCAATCATGTCTACATAAAAACCAAGCCTCCATAAAAACCCAAAAGGACAGGGTTCAAAGTGCTTCTGGGTTGGTGAGCACATGGAGGTTCTGGGAAAGTAAAGAGCTCAGAGAGAGCATGGAAGGTCCACACCCCTTTCCCCATATCTTGCTCTGTGCATTTCTTCCATCTAACTGTTTCTGAGTTTATCCTTTTGTTAAAGAGAAAACCACAGGCCCCAAATGCATCACTCGTACTAAAAGCCCATATTACCAAACCTAGATCTCAAACCTGATCTAATTGCAGTTTCAATCTCTCCCAGAAATATAATCTTAATTAACTAGTCTGAAGTTTTCTAGTCAACACCAATGAGGTCATTTGTCACGTGGGCTCAGTCTATCTCCCTCCCTCCCCACCCCCCATCCTTGCCCCTCAGAAAGAAAGATGTCTGGCCCAAAAACAATTCTTTTTTTCCTTTTGTTAATAGCTCCCTTGCCTTGCCCTTCTTCCTATAAAAATCTTCCATTTTGTTCAACCCTTTGGAGCACCCTTCTAGTTGCTACCAGATGGGATGCTGCCCAATTCACGAATCATTTAATAAAACCAATTAGATTTTCATACTTACTTGAATTTTGATTTTTTTAACACTTTTATAATAAACCTGTAGTCTAGTAAGTAAACTGTTATTCTGAGTTCTGTGAACTGCTCTAATAAGTTAATTGAACCTGTGGAGTGGGTTGTGAGAACTTCTGATTTATAGCCATTAGGTCAGAGACGCAAGTAACAACCTGGACTTGAGATTGGACATCTGAAATGGGGGGAGGAAGGAAGACATAACACTATCTCTAGGCAGGTAGTGTCAGAATTGAATTAAACTGTAGGATTTCCAGTTGGTGTTACAGAATTGTTTGATGCGGGGGGGGGGGGGACCGACACATCTGGCATTAGAAGAGAAATAGTGTTGTAGTAGAATATTGAGAGTAGAGGAGACACACACAGTAGAAATGTGTTGTTTTTCCTTTATGGTATATAAGTTCAAAAACTTAAAAACCAAATAATTTATTGTAAACAGAAGAGGGGGAAACGCCACAAATTTCTGAATAGAAATTACTGTATTTTGCAATGTATAATGAGCACTAGTGTTTTTGGTCCAAACTTTCATGGAAAAAAATCTTTTGTTTTATTTTTTAATTCAAATTTTTATTTGTTTACATATAGGTACTTGTTTTTTATTATAAAGGAATTTTAGCATTTATTTTTTAACATATTATGGTACAAGAAATTTTATGTAACAAATAATTACAAAACACAAGAACGTATACAAGTGCAAGAAATTTTATGTACCGGTAACAAATTTATAATATTTATGCATCATAGAAGGCCAAGAACTCTTCGTTGTTACAAGTTCATTGTAAGTTCAACAAACCAATTATTGTATTCCAGGGTTTTATTTTGCATACGGATATCGTTATTAATTTCTAGTTATACTTTTAACTCAGTAAGCATAAATTAAAAAATTAAAAACATTTACGCAGATACAAAATTAGTACTACCCATGTATAATGTGCATCCTTATTTTTCCCTCACAAATTTGGGCCAAAAAAAAGTGCACATTATACACAGCAAAATACGGTACCTCAGTAATAGAGGGGCCTAGGGGCTTTCAAGGTATTGGGAATGCTCTTAAGTTTGGTGGTGGCTATACATGTGTTTGTCTTTTAACAGACATTTAGATAATATATACACTTTTGTATATGTGAACTATTTCATGATATAAATATAAGAATGCAAAAACAGATTGAATAAGAAAATGTAAAGTATAGAAGTACTGGCAATTCAAGAACTCAATAAATGCTAACTATCATTTTTCATAAATAAAGAAAATATTCGACTATATAGATTTTTAAAGGAAAAATAATGTGTCTTATAACCAAAAAGTTAAACAATTAAGCAGTTAATTAAAATATTTTAAGGTATTTTAAATTAGTTCCTCGAGTGGCATGGAAATTAATGCATCAGGAGAAAGTTGGCAAAGGCCTATATGGCTAGAGATATATTTTGAGATATTAACATATTTTAACATTTGTTTTCCTTCTTTCATTTTTCCCTTAACCAGCCCTCACCAACTCCCTACTCAATTCAAGAAAATAGTAGAGTGTGTTTACTTTCCTCTTTGTCACAGACTATTACTTTGGTAGCCCACAAAGAACCATGCTTCCCATATTCTTGCCTGTGATGTAGTACCTCCCCCTCAATCTAGTTTGGCTTGTGACCTTCTTTAGCCAAAAGAGTGTGGCAGAAAGAACACTGTTCCAATTCAAGTCCTACTCCTTAAGACAGTCTGCAAACTTCCACTTTTGTGTTCTAGGGGAAGCTAGTTATCACATAAGAAGTCTGACTATCTTGAGACCTCTCTGTGAGGTCTACCCATGAGTGGAAGCATGGGAAAGAAATCTTAGGGCTCTGGCTAACAGCCCCAGCAGAGTTCCCAGCCAAGAACTGGCATGACTTGCCAGTCACATGAGTAAGGCATCTTGGAAGTGACCGCTCTAAGAACTGTCCAGACTGAAACCACATGGAATAGAGTAGATCCAGTTCTACCAAGTCCTGCCTAAATTGCAGAATCATGAGCAAATAAAGACAATGATTATTGTTTTAAGCCACTGGGATTTGAGGTAATTTCTTATACAGCAATTGATAACTAAAATAGGGTGCAGGGTAGAAAAGTATTTTCCTCCTGGGAACTTTTTTTTTCTAAAAAATCTAAATTTTTAGGAGCATGCAGAGGATTTGGAGAGGGGGGGAAAATGAGAAAGGAACTTGTGATAAAGTGCCTTTCAGAAAGGTGAAGAGAGAAGGATTTTGTCCAGATTAAAAAAAAAAATTCCCTTTAGGCTGGTAAGAAGAGATGGTATTCCCTACTCCCTTAAATAGTTACTGGTATGTGGTGTATCTGGACAGATGGGATTAAAAGAAGGCTTGCAAGTGATTCCCGTATCCCTAGTGGCACAAAAGCAAGTGGCACAAAAGAAAGTCCCCCGATCCAAAGAAGCCATGTAGACATAAATGAGCCTCTCCCCCTACCACCCAGAGGTTGGAATTTGTTAATTTGGAAACAAAAGGAACCCTAAGATATTCCATACCAATCTGGTAGATTGGGACTCAGAATCATAAACTGTAATACAGAAAATAAGTGTTTTAGCTGGCAAAGTCTGAATTCCTATCACTAAAATTGTCCTTACCTTTCCAGGAAGAATTATACTTAAAAAATAATAAATTCGGGAAGATAGGAGTATTTAAAAACTCACTTTCCTTGCCCTTTATTTTCCAGGTTTTTTGTTTTTTTTTTAAGATTTTATTGGGGAAGGGGAACAGGACTTTATTGGGTAACAGCGTGTACTTCCAGGACTTTTTTTCCAAGTCAAGTTGTTGTCCTTTCAGTCTTAGTTGTGGAGGGCGCAGCTTAACTCCAGTTTCAGTTGCCGCTGCTAGTTGCAGGGCGCACAGCCCACCATCCTTTCCAGGAGTCGAACCGGCAACCTTGTGACTGAGAGGACACGCTCCAACCAACTGAGCCATCCGGGAGCTCAGCTGCAGCTCAGCTCAAGGTGCCTGCCGTGTTCAATCTTAGCTGCAGGGGGTGGAGCCCACCATCCCTTGTTGGACTCAAGGAATCAAACTGGCAACTTGTGGTTGAGAGCCCACTGGCCCACATGGGAATTGAACCGGCAGCCTTCGGAGTTAGGAGCATGGAGCTCCAACCACCTGAGCCACTAGGCTGGCCCCTATTTCCTAGGTATTATTATTTGGGGGTAATTTAATCTCATCAGCAAATCCTAACAAGACTGCATTTTTTTATCCCCTTCTTTCTGCCAACTATCATATATCTGTAATACTTTTTCAAGCTGGTGTCATCACAACACGCAGATATCAGCACTATCCTCCAAATCAGTAGGGGTTTCTGTAAACTTTCTCTACTGTGGGAGAGGACCACTCAGGAGGTTGGCTATGTGACTAGCTTTGGCTGGTGATATCAGCAAATGTGATGCAAGCAGAGCTTTGATAGGCACTTACACATAGGAGCTTTTTCTTTTGAAATTCTGTGACAGCCAAGTAAGAAACCAAGGTATCCTATTAGAGATGCCTAACAAAAGAGAACCGAGCTTCAGGTCTCAACAGCCTCAGCTAACTGCCAGCCATGTGAGTGAGACCATCATGCATCAACCAGCCATAGTCAAGCTTTTAGGTGACTGCTGCGGTATATGAGGTCTGACAATCAGGTTTGCGAACTTGCCACCATGGCTTACATCGGCAGCACTGTACAAACAGTTCCATAAGGTTTCATAACCTTGGTATATCAGTGTCTCATAGCTGTGCTCGTGTCGACATGTGGTAGTACCTTTCTGAGTGGCGTTCATTATTGTTGTGTGTTTTTGTGTGCCGTCGCGAGACTGTCTGAGTTGAATGAGAGCAACGAACAAACATTCAATTTCTTGTTAAAGTTGGCAAGAGTGGAAGTGAAATCAGGGACATGTTAGTCCAAGTTTGTGGGGATAATGCCATGAAGAAAACGGCAGTGTACAAATGGATCAAACATTTTTCTGAGGGGAGAGAATGCATCACTGATGAAAAGAGGTCAGGGCAGCCAGTAACAAGCAGAACTGAAGAAAACATCGCAAAAATTCGTCAAATTGTGCGACAAAATCATCAGCTAACTGTGAGAAGCATAGCAGAGCAAGTAAACATCGATCGAGAAACAGTTAGGAAAATCTTAACTGAATATCTTGGCTTGTGAAAGGTGTGTGCAAAAATGGTCTCAATGGAGCTCACTGACGAACAAAAGCAAAGGGAGTTTTTAGCCAGTAAACAAATAACTGCAAAACCCTCCCTACTCACCTGATCTGGCCCCCAATGACTTCTTTCTTTACCTGAAGATAAAGGAAATATGGAAAGGAAGACATTTTGATGATACTCAGGACATCAAGGGTAATACGATGACAGTTCTGATGGCCATTCTGCAAAAAGAGTTCCAAAATTGCTTTGAAGAGTGGACTAGGCGCAGGCATCAGTGCATAGCTTCCCAAGGGGAGTACTTCGAAGGGGACCATAGTGATATTCAGCAATGAGGTATGTAGCACTTTTTCTAGGATGAGTTTGCAAACTTAATTGTCAGACCTCGTATGTGATCTCAGGTGAGACCAGCAAAACTGCCCAGTTAAGCTCAGCTCAAATTACAGAATCAAGAGCAAATTAGAGATT
Source organism: Rhinolophus sinicus (assembly GCF_036562045.2). NCBI lineage: Eukaryota > Metazoa > Chordata > Mammalia > Chiroptera > Rhinolophidae > Rhinolophus > Rhinolophus sinicus. The sequence goes on from NC_133758.1 coordinate 44,941,285, forward strand.
CCTGTTTGAAGCTACTAAGCTTTTTTTGAACAAATATAAAACTATTTACTGACTACTGTTCACCAATTTACAATAAAGTAAGCAATATACAGTTGGATAACATTTTGATCACCACAAAGTTTGTTTTTCCTGACTTAGGCTGAACCAGTAACATAAATACTGAAAAGACTGAGCCTTCATGTAAGGAATGCCTTGGATAAAAAAAAACAAAGCATGCAGATCAATAGTTTAGATTTGAAAGATTTTCCCACTAATTTATGCTACTAGATGCTAAACAGCAACATATCTAATCATCTGATTAGTTTCATGAGTAAAGATATTCCATGAATCAGGATCCTTTATTCAATATAGCACAAAGATTTCAAGTTTTTGTAAAGAAATGGTTCTCCAGAATGAATTTTAAATACCCAATTTTAAATAGCCTTATTTGGCTAATTAAACACACAAGTATTTGTTTAGCTTCCTCATCTGAGTGCGGAGGTTGTTGGTAGTGATAAAAATTTTTCCTTTCAAGGAGTTTTGCAAATAAAATGTTATATTTATATGACTGTAGATATGAATAGTAGTTCTGATAAGGCTGCTTTAGATAGTCCAGTTTGAATGGTTTACACCATTATACAACTTAAAATGTTTATATTTAAATTGTCCAATTAATTAGAATCACCTTTTGAAATGTTATGGCTTCAGGAAAAATTTCAATTTAACTTGAGGTGATCTATTTCTTGGGTTCCTCAGAATGATGGTGTTCCCAAAGCAATATACGTAGACTTACTCATGATTGTGAAATACATTTTGTTTTGGTGAATATTAAAAAAACTCAACAATAATCACTTACATATGTAATTACGTATACACACAAAAACAAACCCAGAATGGCCCTTAGGCATCATAGGTTATATAAATTTTGATTGAGTAATGACTGTGGATATTTTTCTAACATTTAGAAAAGCTCTTTCTAACGCAGAGGAAATCATATGCCATTGTTTCAAATGTTCTTTTCTCATAAATGAAGCAACTGCAGAAAGCTTTTATTTGTTTAAAGTAACCAGTGTTATTGATGGAAAAATAAAAGCAACCAATCCCCTCAATATTATTCAAAGTGAACATATCAAATTTGGTTTTCATTAGAATTTAATTATTTTTCACACTAATAAATCATAAAACCATATACTGGGGGTATCAAAAAATGTATACAAATGGACCCTTTGGTCAATGTTGCTCAAGCAGTAGTTCGCCATAATCAGAAGTGTCTGGATGCTGATGGTACTCACTTTGAGCACCTGTTGTAATTGCAGAAGTCAAACGTGACTTGTATTCATTTTTTGTTATCGGTATATATTATTACAATTTTAATAGTTTTCTTTTCTTAAAGTGTGTATACATATTTTTGCCACCCTCTGTATATATAAATAATTTTTGAGCATCTTTTGGACAAGAATGCCAAATTTGTCTCTCTTCATAAAAAGTAATTACAATTTGAGGACATTTCATGTTTTCCTCTTTGCCAGCACCAAGTCTGCCTCATCTGCATCTTTCCATTTCATGAGAAACATTAATTCTCCACTACTGTCTGTGACACCAATTATTCCTTCAGGATCAAGAATGCTGTGAAAGTGTCTTGATTTGTTGGCAGCATTTCTTTTCTTCTTTGATCTGCTATCATCAGATTCACTTTCAGATAAAGGTTTTCTTTTTGTGACATCTTTTTCTTTACCAGCTTTAAAGAATTAAGAAATACTTCAACTAACTCAGGATGATCTAAATTTTCTTCAGGTTTTCAAGTTTTGTCCACACCTGTACATCTCTTTCACTTAAGGAAATACTCTACCTTTCCATTCACTACCCATCGGTCCAATACGTTTTTCACTAAAAAATCTTTAGGCTCTACATCTTCAACTTTTTTACTCTGTTCCATTCTGTTTATTCCCCATTCTTTGCAATGTAGTTTTATTGGAAGCCATTTTAAATTGTGGACTTGAAGAGCTATATTTTGTATTGCCTCCCAGCACCTCTGGTCTGGGTCTGTGGCATGTCAGATTATAGGGGCCACATCCCAGGGCAGGGGGTATGGGGAGCTGTGCAAGAAGCCATTAAGTTTGAGGGTAGGTAGTTATGCTGCAATAAATAACTGGTACAGTGACACTTAAAATTTTCTATTCTATATGATAAGATGGCTAATGAAAATAAAAATTAAGTCAGTTGAGAACTATTTGTGGAACTGGGTCATCTCAAACTCTTATTTGTGATGAAAATTAGTAAAGGAAAAACTCAAAATCTTTCTTTGCTATAAAATTATTTGAGGAGTTTCTGAAAACAAAAGTGACTGTCAAATGATTCCAAGGGTGCTTCAGGCTGCCATACTACCATATAAGACATTGACTCAGACGACCTCTCAACAAAAAGATAGGTATCAATGTTTCCACCAATAATTGCCCATAATATTGTGGTACACTTCTCTGGCAGCATTTTGGATCGCTCTCCTCCTACAGAATATACTGAAATCTCTTGTAAAGACAAAAAAAAGCATTTGTTTGTAATTGTACAATTTGGTATTACAGAGAAATGAGAAATAACCCTGATGGTGAACATACAAATCTAGTCCCAGTTTGATGAAATAGAAAGACAATTAATTTTACCCATTAACTAAGATTTAGAAAACAATTTGTCTTTTTCTTGTGTCATTTAAGTCAAACACCATTACATAATGGAATAGGAAAAAATTTCACCTGAATTTAAAAGGTAAAAGATGAGAAGTTAAAGAACTCCCACAGGCATTGAGGGTTACTTTGATCTCTGCCTCCCCAGCCCCCCACGTCTCCCTTCAGGAACACGAATGGCATTTGGCCACAACTTGCCACTTCTCGATTTTATCTTCCACCATCTATTTTGCTTCATTCTCCCCACTTCCAGCCCTATTGTTTCCCAAACACATGCCTGTCACAATTTTGTTCCAATTGTGTGTTCTACCTGTAATATCTTTTATGTCTAGACGCGAACACACACACACCATATGATGATTATGGAACATCGTCATCTGTGCAAACAAATCTAGGTTTCTAACATACACTAGCGACGTGAGTACTATCCATATACCTAACCATGAAGATTTTGGCAAACCTGGTAACAGAAAATATACTAAATATTACTCAAATATTTGGTTTGAAGAATTAAAATATTCCCCAGTCTGCTACCCTTTGGGCTTAGTGAATTAACATGTTATTCTCAAGTACAAAATATTTGCTAAATATTTTTAAGAATTGCGGAGGAAATGACTAAACCTAGAACTCCAACAATGACAGTATTCTTTATTGTTGAATTAGGGCACTGCACACCCACAGTAATACTTAAGGCTTTTACTGAAAGCGTACTATATGTTAAGCATTTTGCGGATGTTAGCTAATTTAATCCTCATAAATCTTCGGCATAGGTGTTCTCATTCCAAATTTTCATGCCAATGGTGGTAGAGGTGAGGCACATTGTGGGAAGATTCAGACGCGGAGATACTCCGAGACCAGAACGCTGTCCGTGTTCTAAGACCCTCGGAGGCCACGTGAAGGAGGTCGCGCTGATCACAGAACCTTGGTTCCAACGTTCTCAGGGACCAACTTTGTCTGGGTGGCCCACACTGGAGCCCACACAGAACCACTAGGAAATGAGGCAGAAAAGGTAGCGCAGGATCTCCTGGCATCTGCTCTCTCCGGGTGAGAACCTCCGTATTCTCTGCGGGGAAGTTCCACCCACCGAGGTCTACCGGCCTGACGTTTCCCACTGCTGCGTTCACCCGACGCGGCCGCGGGGTCACAGCCTACTGAGGGCTGGGGGCACGAGGCCGGGCAGGCTCGGTCGAGTTCAGAGAGAGGAGGGAAGATACCAGGATCCTCTCGATCGTGAGAAAACAGTCACTCGGAAGCCACCCTCGCCGCTCCGGAGACTGGCTCGCCTGCCTCAGTTACTGGGTCGTCCGCCAGAGCGCAGGCGCCCACGAACGCCCGCGCTTCCCTCCAACTTCGCGAGGGCGAAAGAGGCGGGCCTTGGGCGCCGAAACCCCGCCCCGGCCTGCGCGGCCTGCGGTATTCGCCCCGCCTTCTCTGAGACGCGGGCGGCCCCTCTTCTTCCTGCGCCACAGTCCAGGGCGGCGGCGCTGTTCTCAGGTCGCGCAGCTAGACGCACCTGGGCGGCAGCGGATGCGGGTCTGAGCGCTAAGAGGCGCGCGCCACGTGCCCCCTCCTCCCTGGGAGCTGCGGTCCGCGGAAGTGACGTCGTGTACGGGTTTGAATCGGTTCCCGGGTGATCCTCGCGCTTGCTGCTGCTCGGCCGCGGCCGCCGAGGGAGGAGCTGCGGTGCGCCGGGGTTGAGGCCTCGCGCCGCCCGGGGGACTGGAACTGAAGGCGCAGTGCGGAGCAGCACCTGGGCCCTGAGCGCCGCGGCGGTAGGCACCGGCGGTGCTGTTCTTTCTCCTTTCCCCCAATATGGCAGCGGCGGGCGGCGGCGGGCCCTCGGTGGGGACTGGAGAGGGCGGCGGAGGAGACGGCTGCAGGTCGGTATACTTGTTTGACCGGCGCGAGAAGGAGTCGGAGCTCGGCGACCGGGTGGTGCAGGTCGGAGAGCGCTCGGACTACGCGGGATTCCGCGCTTCTGTGTGTCAGGTACGCGATGGGTCAAAGAGGGATGCGCGGGGAGAGTTTGGGTTGAGAGAGTGACGAGAAACCCAAGTTTCTCACTAAGGGCAATAAACCTGTCACCCGGCCCTGGTACGGCGGCCTTGGCTTCTCCCTCCCCGGTGCCCGCCATCTCCGTGGCCGGGCGTCAGGAAGCCTTGGGTAGTTCCTACCCCGGGACTCGGAGTGTAGAGCCGGCTCCTCCATGGGCCTCCCTCTGGCCATGCCCTTTAATCGGGGTTGGGGGGTGGAGTTGTCTCGCTGCCCCAAGGTTTGAGACCTCGGATCTAATTGACTCGTGGCGACCTTAGTAGTCAAAGGCCTTATAGCTCATCTTCCAGGAGGGAAAGCTACTTGTGTCTCTTTCGTGTGGAACTTTTATTTTATTTTTAAAGAAGAGAGAGTTATCTGTGATGGCTTTGTTAGGAATGTTTTGATGGTTAGAAGTTGTGAAATTCCTGGAGTCGATTTACCTCAGGTTCATTAAATGATGGAGTAATTAAGTTTTCCGGTGGTTCTGTCAAGGTTTGCAGATCCGCGCCGGCAGGTTCCTTCCGTAGTGGGAACAAGTGTCCAAGTTAGCCTCGCAGGTGGAGCTGCCCTTCTGGTTTTCTGAACCCTAGCCCTTCGGTGTTCCTGAGCTAACTCGAAGGGTGTCCTTGGGTAGCTGTGGAACACCAGAGAAGGGGTGTGTGTGTGTGCGTACGTGTGTACACACACCCACACATACATACCCACTATATTAGTTTGCTTTAAAAATTAATGACTAAGTAGGGAAACCAACTTTAAACTGTGAAGTGTTTTATAGATATGAAGTGATGTTGGTGCCCGACTTTAAAGAAGGGTTAGTGTCTTGCCCTGCATTAATCATAGGAAGTTCTTTTTAAGCTATAAAGAACTCTTAGCCACCAAGCAAAAAGAAGTTTGTAACAGTGTTTTAACTTCAGTAGGCTGATGATTTAGTACTGTTTTAGAGACATAACTCTTTATAGCTGCTGAAATGATTGAAATCAAGACCCATAGTATACAAGGGATGTGAGAGCAAGGACTTTGATTTGTCCTCAGCTGTATTCCCAGTGTCTATAACCGCCTGGCTAGTAGTCATTGCCCATATTAGAATGAGTATTTGAATGAAGACAAAAATGTATGAACTTAGAAGTTCATTCTGTGCCTTGATATGGCTGATTCTCATGTGTTTGAAGAATGAATGAAAAAATGCTTATCTTTTTTGATGAATGTTTTGTATTCAAAACTGTCCCACAAAAAGGAAACTCTTTATGTTTATTATTTTTATGGTAAAAATATTAGCACATTAAAGAAAATATAGAACCAGAAAGAAAAAGTAAATCTTTACTTACTGTAAAACTTATAACCACTGTTAGCACTTGGGGCTATTTCTTTGTATCCTTAGCCCACATTTTTTTAAATTGTTAAATTTATTGGGGTGACATTGGTTGATAACATTATATAATTTTCAAGTATACAGTTCTACAATACATTATCTGTATATTGCACTGTGAGCTCACCACCCCAATCTAGACCCCCATTTTTTAAAATAGCTGTAATGCATATGAGAGACTATTTTTTTCACTTAATATTGTTGGTGTTTTTCTATTTTAATGCAAGTCTTCATAAAGTTTGAAATAATCTGTTTAGGACCACGTTTACATAACTAAATCTTTTCGTCGACATTTACATTACTTTCAATTTTAAGTGATGCCATGATAAACATCTTTGAACACATAGTCTTTCGTGTCTTTATTTTTTTTTTTAGAATCTTAGAAGTGAAATTCCTGGATCAAAGGTCAGGAACGTTTTTAAAGTTCTTGATACATATTTTTAAATTGCTTTTCATAAAGGCTATACTAATTTATCTTTCCTTTAGAAGTAAATTCTCCCCTGTGAGAAGTCTCAGTACCTGTTAGCTAGGGGAAGTATTATTAGCCTCTTATTACAGAAGTGGAAATTCACTTTTGGAGATGGTGACTCGCTTAATTTAAGTAAGACAGATAATACAGTCAAATTAGGATTCAAACCCAGAATCTATATTTTCTGTTATACCATTCTGCCTCAAAATGAAGTTCTTTGTTATAGAGAACAGATAAATGTATATATATATATTTCATTCTTTCAATATTTTAACTTGAAAATCAAGGAAAATATTTCCTTTGACTAATTCTTTACCTCCTTCCTATTTTTACCTGCTAGAACAGATGAAGGTTAAATTTGATTAGTGAAGGAAGAGCTATTAAGAAAAAGAAAAGGAAGCCTCTTTTTCAGAATTTATTTTTTAAAGCATCATTAGATTATGTCACCTAATCCTATAACCTTGTCTCCATTACATACTTGAAAAACTGAATTAAATTACTGAATTAACTTCCAGGGTTATACAGTTAATGAGCAGTGAAACTGGGATTGGAATTTAAATATGTTTGATTCTACAGTTGTTGTCTTTTTTTTTGTTTTTTAAACCCTCCACATTGCCCACACTCTTCTAAAGCCTTTATTTTCCTTGTTAGGTGGAGGAGGAAAAATAGTGCACTATTTTAAAGCTTTTCATTAAAACTTAAACCAAAAGCTGTTTGTTGTGCTAGAAAGTATTATGGATCCTAAACTGTTATTTGGGAAAACTAACTTCGTGGAAAAAGGGAGCAATCAAAAGGAAGGAAGAAGAAAGGGCAGATAGGGAAGAAGCCCTTAGACCTGTGGTAAACAGCTGGCTATTGACTCACCTGAGGAATCAAAGATTAGAAAATGACTCATTTGGCTAGTTCTTAAATATGGACATATATTAAATCCCATGTAATGTAAATCCTCCTTTCCAAACCCAATTTTGAGGAAATCCCTACTTTTTCCTTTGTATGGTTCTACTATGCTTTATTATACCTTGTTATACCATGGCACTTGTTATAGCATCGTACTTTTTTTAATACTGTATGCTCCTTGAGGGCAAGAGCCTTCCCTAATAACTTATAGCTGTTTAGTTAATGAATTAATCTCTTACTTCCTCAAAAAAATTTTGTGCATAGGGTACATTATGTTTAAAATTCCAAAAGATGGAAAGAAAAAAAGAAAAGTAGATGTAGGAAAGCATAGGATAGTAACCTAAAGAGAGTTAATAAATGGGAGTTCGTTTGAGATAATACATATCTTAACACCAATGCTGAGCCGTGAAACCAGCTTTGAGTTTCGGTCAAAACAAAGAAGGAAAGATAATTGATAGAAAGTCCACAATATCCATAAAATAAAATCATTCCCAATTCTAGGGCAGCAAAGCTTTGATTTGAGCAAAATTTCCTCCTAGATTCCTCACAAATCCTGACTTTGATAAAATGGACAACAACCTTACAGACAGGAAAGGCTGCTTATCTTGTCCTTTAACACAAGATAAGGTGTATGTTGTTTAGGGTAGTGCAAGCTGCTTTAACCCTTTACCACCAGAATTTTGTAGAGATTTCTCATTGAAGTGCAATATGGGTGTTCCTGGTTTGGGGGTGATTCGGGGACAGAGCCATTGGATATAATGCCAAAGCACAAATCATTAAAGGCTAGTTTAGTTTTAGAGCAGTGCATTAAGGTATGTAGTTTCTGATTGACTTAATGCATGGATACAATTTAAAGTATTTGAAGGTTTTTATGGACTGCTCTTTATAAATATTTTAAAATTGTTTTTTTGAGAGAAGTTGGGTAGCAGATAGGTTGAAGCTGACCTAAAGACAGGAAATGCAGGTATTTTATATTACTCATTAAAGGCAGATCTATATGCTTTAACAATTAACTCAGAAGAAAGTGGGATTGAAGTGCTTTTATAAAAAGGAGAAAGCCTAATCAAAACTTTTGTCCAAATTGAATGTTATCCTGCTTTCATATAGACAGAGGTAGAGGAAGTATATCTGTAATCAAGGCCAAGTTAGTACAACTACATGAAAGACGAGTATACATCTGAACATCTGATAAGATAGATTTTAGATAAAAAATATGGAGAGAAAAGGATATATCTTGAATAAAAGCATAATGTAAAAATATTTAATTTACGTTTGTGAAATATCACCTATAACAATTATGAATTCAAGAAATAATTTTTATAGAGAATTATAGGTAAAGCATACAGAAAGATAGTTTATCATATTTGAATAATAGAATTATGGAGAGATTGTATGGCATAGTTAGATATAAATACTTTGCAGGTGTACTTCATAGATCTTAAAAATTCAATTTACCACAGTTTTCCAGTAACTGTAAGAACAAATTTTATTGTACAGGATGCAGAAGCATGTGCTCATTTGGGACATTGTGGAATAAAATAGTAATGAACTAAAAAACAGAGATTACACAAAACCTGGTAAAGATCTGTAAAGACAATTTTTATTTCTGTTAGACAAATAGAATATTTCCTCCATCAGTATATGTCCATAGCTTGATTTCTCTAGGGTGGAATTCATTGGATATGAGTATCCTTAATTTTACTGAAATATACCAAATTACTTTTTGATATGGTTGTGCTAATTTTCAGCCCTATCAGCAAGCAATGTGTAAGGTCCAATTTCCCTATATGGTAGCCTATACTTTATATCATCAGGTTTTAAAAGTTTTGACAGCCTCATGGGAATGGTAATCGAGTTGTTTTAATTTCTCTGTTAACTAGTGAGGATGAACATATTTTCATATTTTCTAGTTTTTTCCTTTATTGCTTATACTTTTTGTATATTTCCAGAAATCCTTTTCTCTATCCTCTAAAAATTATTTTCCTATTTTTCCTTAATAATTTTGGATTAATATTCAGGTTCTTTAATTCTCTTGAGATTTATTTTTGTGGTGTTGAGATGGGGATTTTATTTTACCTGTTTCTATGAAGTTAACCAATTATTTCAATATCATTCATTGATTAGTTTATTCTTTCCCCACCAATTTGTAATGTCACCTCTCCTATTTGCCAAACTGCCCATGTATGTATGTGTGGGTCTGTTTTAAGGTCCTGTCTTCTCTTCCACTGGTCTATTATAGTGTATTTTAAATTAGAAATTTTTCTTGTAAAAAGCTTCAAAACAGATATAGAGATAATAGTATAATGAACCCAAATATATTCATCATCCAGATTCAACAGTTACCAAGTATTTACCACACTAGCATCATCTTTGTCTTTTATATCCCAGGTCTTAGTTTACTTCACTCCTGTATTTGTCAGCATGCATTTCTATTATTACACCATCAAATATAACATTTTACTATTATCCAACAGCTCAGTCCATATTTGGATTTCTTAGATTGTCTCAAAAATGTTTTTTTATAGTTGGTTTGTTTAAGTCAGGATCCCAACGGGGCCCTCATTGAACTTGGTTTTTTATGTTTACTTCTTTTAAAATTTAGATCATTTGAGCAAAACCCGCTTCCCCCAGTCTCTAGTTTTTCCTGACGTTGATCTGTTAAATAAATCAAGTAGGTTTTTCTTTAATATTCCATTTTCTGGATTTGTCTGTGCTCTTTATGGTGTAATGTAATTAGTTCTATCTCCATATATCATGTAAATTAGAAGTTATTTTTTAAGGCTTGTAATCAAGGTTTAGGTTCAGCTTCTTTGGAGTGAGGAAGCAAAGAATTCTTCATAGATTGTTCTGGTATTTCATATTACATCACATCTGTGGGCACCTAATGTATAGGTATGAGTATTTCACCCCCTGAGCAATGCTGAGATTGAATTAGTGGGATTCAGGTACTTTCAGCTGGATCCCTCTATAATAAAGTTATGATCTAGTGGTGCATCCATTGATGGTGATGTTCTGATTGCCATTCCTCCTGTATTTGTTAGCTGGCATTCTTTAAAATAACAACTGTGCTTCATCAGCTAGAGCTATTTGGTTACCATAAAATACAGTTGGTATGAGAAAGCAAGATAAATGCTTTATTCTTTTCCTTTAATTTGTCAGTATTCAGAGTAAGGAGTTGGTACCTTAGTTTCAGTAGTGACCAGTAAAGAAGACTTGAGTATCATTAGTACAGATTTTTTTCAGTTGTCTTCAGTGGTAAGGTTGTCTAGATTAACCAGTCCATCATTACATGAAGCAGAAGTCAGTCTTTTCTCTTAACCGTACATTGTTGTGTTGTTTAATTTTAGAAATAACCTTTGTCTTTTAATTTTAAAGATATGTAAAATGTTAATGACAACATTAACTTATTTTTCTAATTCTAATTTTTTGGCTAGTTGTCAAATTTCAGTTTTTCATGTGTTCATTGGTCATTTATTTGTATTTTTCTCTTTTTGATTGTTCATGTCTTTGTTGATCTTCACCTTGATTTATGAAGACTTTTTTCCTCCTAAGGATGCTATCTCCTTTTGCAACCTCCTCCAGAATTTACAATTTGCCTTAATTTTTAAAAGTTATTCTTTTGGAAGGGGTTATAATAAAGATTCTTTAATATAAATGTCCTGCGTAGCATGATTATTTTTACTTTAGTATTATAAAATATTAACCTTTATTTTCTTCTAGTACTTTTTTTACATATTTAGATATTTAATCTATATGAACATGTCTTATGTTAATACTTTGCTGCAAATAAATTTACTTCTATATTGACATGAAATAATGCCATTTCTCTGGGAGGGCCCTGCTGACGTTAAAACCTTCCCAAAATATGTCACCTATTTACTTGTGGTCCTAGGTGGCATATCATAGCAGAAAAAACAAACTTATTAAGCAAATAAGTAATTTATAGATTTGTATTTAATTATGAAAAGGCAAAATTTAACAATATCAGGACAATTCTTAGATAAATAAACATAGTAATTATTACAAGATTATAATACACTACCAGTATTTTCATATTCTTGAAAACTTGATTGTGGCATTTATTTCCTTTGTATAATAATTGATTTTATTCCTATTGTTTTGGATAGACGCTTGGCATTTCACCTGAAGAGAAATTTGTTATTACAACAACAAGTAGGAAAGAAATTACCTGTGATAACTTTGGTAAGCAATGTTAAGTTCATGCTTTTATGTTTAATACGTTCTAGTACATCAGAGGACGATAGCTATTTGATTACATAGATAAGCATCTAAAAACTATTGATGATTTTGGTTACTTTGTTAGGATGGGGCAGGAAACTATATGTTCACAGTTTGTGCAGAGGTCATATTTTTTAAGCAAATTTATAAAAAAATTGTTGATACCATTTATGGCTACAGAAGACCTCTGTCTAGGTCCAGCACCTAGCCTCCAGTCTTCATGTGGGTCCTCAAGAAGCTAATTTTCCGGGGCCGGCCCAGTGGCTCAGGCAGTTAGAGCTCTATGCTCCTAATTCTGAAGGCTGCCGGTTCGAGTCCCACATGGGCCAGTGGGCTCTCAACCACAAGGTTGCCAGTTCGATTCCTCGACTCCCACAAGGGATGGTGGGCAGCGCCCCCTGCAACTAGCAATGGCAACTGGACCTGGAACTGAGCTGCGCCCTCCACAACTAAGACTGAAAGGACAACAACTTGACTTGGAAAAAAGTCCTGGAAGTGCACACTGTTCCCCAATAAAGTCCTGTTCCCCTTCCCCAATAAAATCTTTAAATAAAGAAAAAGGATTCTCTCTTTGTAAAAAAAAAAGAAGCTAATTTTCCGACCTAACTTCCATTGCCTTTTTTTACTCAATTAGATTCTAAAACCTGCCAATTTTTCATACCTGACTCCTTTTGAATTTAACTATTCTTCATTTCTGTTGACACCACTCTAAAGTAGTTCCTCATCTGATTTCCTGGGATAATTTTACTTACTAGGACTTGAGGGTTTCAGATAAGTGGAAGTATTTGGGCCTGTTCAACTGATAGTCTTAACAAAACGCAACTGAATTTATATATTGAGCCATTGTTTGAGGTTTGCCTGTACCATCTTTAAAGATATTTCATAGATAAAATTTGCATAGTCAAAATTATAAATTCATTGTGTTTCTGATACTAGCTTCGCCTTAAGATATGACCTTTTGATTACAGATGAAACTGTTAAAGATGGAGTTACTCTATACCTGCTACAGTCAGTGGATCAGTTATTATTAACAGCTACAAAAGAACGAATTGAATTCCTACCTCATTATGATACACTGGTTAAAAGTGGCATGTATGAATATTATGCAAGTGAAGGACAAAATCCTTTGCGTAAGTATTCCATTTATACTAATTTTGATAAACGATTATTCTTCATTATCCCTGATCACATGTACCATTCCTTCACTTTAAAGAATTCTCTCACTGTACTTTATTAGAAGACTGATAAGTCATTGTGAGTTTCCTTGCTTCAGCCTCTTCATCACAATATAATTCTTTTTTTACCTAAGTCATCTTACTTCATAGTAAAGATACCTCTCCTTTAAAACTAACCTAGTATTAGAATTCATTCCCTCAACTCATAAGAGGTCTTGTATCTACACATTTTTCTGTCTCATGTATACATGGGCCTCCTACAGACCTCTCCCAATTGAGAAAAGAATTGTTTTACCTTGCAAATTTGTATAGCTAAACTGTACATGTCAGTGGTCTGTGTTCTGATTTCCATTTCTTCATTATTTCCTTCTTCTTTACTACTTGACAGTTTTTATCCTACCTTTGGATTATTTGCTAGTGATCTTTACAAATCAGTTGATTTAGAGAGTCCTCTGTCTGGACCCTGCCAAAGTCTTTAATAGACTTAGATGTTCTTTATGAATTTGCTTATTAAAATACATATTTTTAATTGTATATGCATTGTAATTTGTAGGAAATTGGAAAACAGTAGGTAAGCAAAAAGAACATTAAGAATATCCATATCTCTACCATCGTGATAAAACCACCACTAACACTTTGGTGTTAATCATTTCAGACCTTTTCATACTGTTTGGTTTTTTTTTTTTCTATTTTAGTGGTTTTTATATGATGCATACTACTTTAACCTAGTTTTCTGTTTAAAATAAAATGAACGTCTTTAATACATATGCCAGTGTATATTTTTAAGGTTAAACACTAGTTAGATAACAATATATTGAATAGTGTTCTGTTATTAGACATTTAGGTTCAGTTTTTTTATTATTACAAATGACTGAATATTCTTGTGACTAAATTTTTGTGCCCATCCTTACCTTAAGTGCTACTAATACTATTACTGCTATCAGCTGCAGTGCCAGTTATTGTGTCAAGTGCTTCATGAGCATTTTTCTCATTTAACCTTTGATCTTATGTGGTAGCTAATGGTAGGTAATGACCCTAGTTTGCAGAAGAAACTGAGGCTAAGCGATTTTAGGTAACGTGCCAAAGGCCACCCTACTAGTAAGTGTCAGAGCTAGGATTTGAACCCTAGCAGAGTGACTTCAGAGCTTGAACTCGTAACCGGTATATTTATTACCTCTGACATTGTTCTTTTCATACAAAAAAAGCTCTTCATTTCTCCAATCTTAAAAACATAATCTTATTTCTTCCATCAGCTACTGCCCAGATATTTGCTCCTGTTTACAACAAAATGACTTGAAAGAATTGACTATATTCACTGTCAGCAGTGCCTTTCCTCCCTTTGTCTCCTATTCACTCTCCTGTACTTACTTTTTTAAGGTTACCAGTGACTAAATCCAGTGATCAATTTTTAGTTCTCATTTTACTCAAGACGTTATTTGACACAGTTTATCACTTGTTCCTTGATATAATCTTTACTTGAGTTTTAAGAGACCACACTCTATTTATTTTCTTTCTACCACTGGCTGCCTTTTTTCTTCTCTTTCTCCACCTTTTAAAATAATTTATTCAGATACAATTGACATATCTCCCTACCTTCTTAAATGTTGAAGTGTCTCAGGGCTTAGTTCTCGGTCCCTTATTTTCTCTTCCTCACTTGTTAATACCATCCAAACTCATGGCTCCAAATACCATCTTTATGGCAGTGACTCAAATGGAGGTTGTGAGAAATGGTCATTTTTAGTTAAATATTGAAAATAATGCCAGGCTTATCTCCTGAATTCCAGTTTTGTCTAGCCAACCGTCCACATGGCATCTCAACTAGAACATCTAAGATGATAACCTCGATCTGTTCACTGAATCCTATACTGCAGATAGTTTTCCCATCCCAATTGATCATTGCTCTGTCCTTCCAGTTTCTTAAGCCAAAAATCAAATTACTTCTTCTGTGTCTCATATAGTTCATTCAATCTGTCAGAAAATCCTGTTGATAGTATCTTCTGTCTTTATCTAGAAATGACCATTTCTCACTACTTCTATTGCTAACACCAGGTTTGGGGAGCCATCCTATCACCTAGATTATATATTGGCCTCTTAATTCATCTCTCTTGTCATGCCTGTCCACATAAGGGTTGAGAAGTCAGATTGTGTTATTCTTCTACTGAAAACACTCATGGCTCCCATTTCTCTTAAGAGGATAGACAAAAATCTTTACAATTACATACTGGCCCCTGCAGTTCTGCTTAATACCTCTCTGACTTTGTTTCCACACTCTTCTCCTTGCTTGTTCACTCCAGTGTCAGCTTTTTACTTAGCTTAGGGCTCTCTGCCTGGAATACTCTTTCAGTCCCTGTCTCATTCCCTTGTCTCATTCAAGTCTTGTTTATCTGTCACCTTCTCAACAAAACTTGCCTTGATCACCCTATTTAAAAATGCAGCTGTGTTCCCTTTATGCCTTTGTACTGTTTTTGATCTCTTTTCTATCTCCCTTCTTTTCTCTCTCCCTTCTTTTCTCCATAGCATATACCACTTTCTAAGATGCTTTTACAATTTATTATGATTATATTTGATTTCCCATCTTTCGCCACTAGAATGTTAACTCCACAAGAACAGGACTTTTATCTGTTGTGTTCAGTTCATAGAACAATGCCTGGCAAATAGTAGGTTCTTAAATGTTTGCATATTGAATGAATCTTTAATTCTTTCTCTGGGGATAAATTTCAGATGCACATCATGAAGTCAATAGATATATGCATTTCTAAGACTTTTAATATATATTACTTATCTTCCAGATTGGTTGCATCAGTTCTCATTCCTGCCATCATTATATGAAGAAGCAGAGCATCTCATTATAAACTATTACTTTTGATTTTTGTGACTTACCTTCCTGGGTCGTTCCCTACCTTTCTTTCCTTTGCCTTCGGTATTAATTCTGGTTATTCTTGACAGTATGGTGGACATTTCTTCAAGTCATGCTGACCTTTTCTTTTTACATTTTTATCTTAGTGAACTGATTCAAGCCATAGCTGTTCTGTCATTGAAGCAAAAATCTTTATCCCTGCCTGTCTTTATTCTCTCAGAGATGTTCCAATTTCCTATTGAACATCTCACTGAACTTGATATGGTGGTAGGGCATAGCACCTAAAACTGAATTTTTCTTTCCTCCCTTCTGAATTTTCCGTTTATGGGAAATATGACCATTTATCCTGTCCTCTGGAGCAAAGACTCAAGACCATCTTGGATTTGTTTTTCTTTTAATTAGATACTAAAATTTACTCATTTCTTCCTTCCAAATTTCTCTGAACTCTTTTTTTTTCCTCCCTTTTCGTCAGTGTCCCTTCTTCATTTTTTAGAGTTACTACCCTTAGCCAGATCTTTTGTACATGTCTGATTTCTAGCTAGTTTATAAACATAACCATCCTGAAAGTCTTCAGAGTGTGGAAGTGCTTGCTGGAATGCTACTCTGTGGATTAATTATAGCTTTAGTTGCGTTAAGTTTCAGGGGAAGTAAGAGACATAAATTTCGTGTGTTCCCCTTTTTAATTAAGGGAATAAAAATGGGAAAAAAGGAAAATATTAGGAACAATGCAGAACTGGTGATAAATGGAACATCAAGTTGGTTGTGTAGTAGAAAATCAGTAGTTCTGTATCGGTTAAGCAAGACATGTTCTGCCACTTGACAAGTTGCTGTTATTGAAAGATTTCTATATCTAAATTAGCTCTTAATAGACACTTTTATAGTTGCTTTATATTTGCCTCATATCTCTATTTGTGCTTGCTTTTGACATCTGCTTAATGTAATTGCCTACCACAGTACTATTTGATTTTACGGATATGGTCTTCTGTCTCCTATGTCTGTATATCTGTCTTTAGATTATAAACTCCTTGAGGCCAGGAATCATGGCTGGTTGACTCATTGTGTATAATGCTATACAAATATTGGTTGATGACAGCTTTTTTATGCTGGTGGTGATTGGTGATGATGCCTTTAATTACGTGTTGCATTATTAGGATCTGTATAATACTTTAATTCTAGTTCTTTGAGAAATAGAGGTGATGACTTAAGGTATTTCAGAGTTTCTGCTACTTGGAACTTTTATATGAAGTATTTGGGAGGGAAAGTTTAAGCAATAATCTTTTCTCATTCTCTTCCAGCATTTGCTCTTGCAGAATTAATTGACAATTCATTGTCTGCTACTTCTTGTAACACTGGAATTAGAAGAATACAAATCAAATTGGTAAGAAAATAGTACTATAAAGCAATTTAACTTTTCCTTTTGTAGAAGTAGTATAAGTTCATTGGAGAAAAATTAGAAAAAAAGATAAACTGAACGTAGAAATGATTATCTGCTATCTTTTCATTCATTGTTAAAATTTTTTCATGTGCCCTTTTCTCTGTGCATAGATGTATATAATATATGTGTGATCATAGTGTACATTTTGTTTTTTGTGATCTTTTCTTAAATATTTTCATATCATGAAAATTCTACAATATAATGTACTATTGCTGCAGTTTGGTTTATTGGCTATAATATAAATTATAATATAATATAAATTATAAATATAATATTAATCAGCCTACTGTTGTTGAGCATTTAAGTTTTTTTTCTGTATTTTTGCCATTGTAAGCAATACTGGCATGATAAACATCCGTATAGGTCTTGCTACACATCGGTGATTAATTCTTCAAGCTAAATTACTAAGAAATGAAATTTCTGGGTTAAAGGACGTGAAGAATTCTAAGGCTTTTTTGATTCATACAGCTGAAGTATCTTTTAGGTAGCTGTATTTATACTTCCATCATCAATGTATGAGTGAGCCCACTGAATCACTTCTATATTTAACTTTTCATGTTTTTAATATTGATTTTACTTTTCCTGTCTTTTTGAACTTATTTTATTTCATAGCATTTTGATGAAACACAAGGAAAACCTGCTGTTGCAGTGATAGATAATGGAAGAGGAATGACCTCTAAACAGCTTAACAACTGGGCCGTGTATAGGTTGTCAAAATTTACAAGGCAAGGTGACTTTGAAAGGTTAGAAAACCTTAATCACTTTTTTATGGGCAGCTGGGTGTTTTAATAAGGATAAGAATTTATGTATTTTTTTAGTTGTACATGATGCATTGGAGGTTTTGATGTTATCAGAATATTTATTTAGATTTTATATTATAGAATTTTTATGATCAATACTTAGTTTAGAAATAGTCAAAACTACATAAATCATGTTGTGCCCTTCCATTGAACAATTTTTTTATATTTCCTGAGGTATGTAGGAGTTATGTTGTTATGTTGAGTACTTTGGAGCTTTTTCCCCTTATTAAGTTTTAGAGCAGTAGAATGGTTTTCAAATAGGCTTTGGGGGGGGAGGGTGCCAGGTGGCTCAGGCGGTTGGAGCACTGTGCTCCTAACGTGTGCTACCATGAGTGGCTGGTGGCCGACAGCCATGAGTGGCCAGCAGCCATCGTGAGCGGCCGGCAGCTGACGAGAGCAGTCGTGAGCTGCTGTGAGCTGCCATGAGCGGCCAACCAACGACTAGCGACTGACTGCCTCGACTGCCTCAACTGGGTGGAGTGCAAGGCTCATAATACCAGCATGGGCCAGGGAACTGCGCCCTACAACTAAACTGAGAAACAATGGCTTAAAAACGGGGGGGCAGGTGCAAACTTAAATAAATAAATAAATAAAATAGGCTTTAGAAATCACCTGGTACCACTTTTAAAATAGCTGGTGAACCACACATAGTTCTGTTGAGCTCATTGTGCTCTACTTTCAGGTCTCTGTGTTACAATTTCTGTGTTACAAAATGTTCACAGCTGTTAGGGAATAGAATTTAGTCAGGAGTTTTGTATCAGAATGTGCTTGTAGAAAATATCCTTAATGAAAATGTCTTAGAGGAAACAAAATATGCTAGAGGCTGTCTGGGATATAAAGATTTAGGTCCTTGGAATATAGCTACCAATAAATTCTAGTAAGTGCAGTGACCCACAAATGTTTTGATATTTTAAGGTCTGTTGTGCACTTTAGCAAACACTTACGAAGAGTCTGTTGGCATTCTTATTAAGTAGTTAGTATTTGTGCATATCCTGTTTTGCTCTTTGCTATGTCAAGGAAAGTCACCCAAATTTAAGGACTGATCTCAATAATATGTTAAAAATTAATGTAGTTAGCATTCTCATTTCTGAAATTTCATCACCCTCATAATTTTCATCAAATTTGTGAGAGGCAGTATCGTGAAGAACAAAGGCCTGGAATCATTTGGCCTCGTTTGAATTCTAGCCTTTCTAGTTGTATGACATTGGTCAAGGTACTTGTGTCAGTTTACATATCTGTAAAATGGGGATAATACCTCATAAGGTTTTGTGAAGACCAAGTGAATGAGTATATGTAAGATCCTTAGGGTAGAGCCTGGCATATGGTAAGCAGTCAATAAATATAAGCTGTCACTTTAGTTATTACTACTCATTCTTGGCCTCAGACTTTTCTACAACTACTCTTTTTCACTGTTTTCATGAGTAATACCACTTCAAGGATTTATAAAATAGAGAACAATATGATAGAAATATTAGGCAAAGAGGAAAGGAGAATAGATGGTTGATCTAAAAGGTCAGAAAAAAGTTAGTTAAATAAAATGGAAGAGTAGAAAGAAGTAGAGTCTATTAAAGTTAAATCTTAACTGGATTCATGGGACACTTATTTTTCTCTAGATTTTAACACAATACAAACTTTTAAACTTAATCCAAATGTTAGGGAATGTTTTAATTTTTGGTAGAAATCAACCTGTTGCTGGTTTTGGTCCTAGCTTTATAGGTGTTGTGTCAGTAAACAATCAGTTGTTACAGTTATGTATTCATACTGCTCGAGTCCAGTAGTAGTCTCTTGACCCATTCCAATTTCTGTTAACATTAGATATACTCCCTCACTCCCCTAGCTACTACTATAGAAAAAATTATCAGTTGCTCTACTGCTTCAAGTTTAGTTTTTACTGGATATAAAAATGGATGTCACAGGAGACAGGCTGTGGAAGAAAAGGATGAACATCCTAAGTACAAAATAGCTGACTATCTTGGCCTCTAGCTTCTGTCATAGTAGAGAGAAAAACAGAAGTAAACACACACAAAAATCACAATCATTTCAGTTATTGACTATTGCTAGTAAGAACATATTGAGTAATGTTAGAGCCTGATGGCCATCTCATTTAGGTATGGTGAGTGGCCTCTTTGAATTTACATTTGAGTTGAGGCTTGAAAGAAGAAAATACTCAAATGAAGACCTGGGATAAGAGTATTCCAAATAGAGGGGACATCAGCAGAGACCCTGAAATTGTGAGCAGCTTGTTTTGTTTGAGAGATGGAAAGGAGACCAGTGTGGTACATGAAGGGAAAAGTAAAGGGAGATGAAATGAGAGTTTTCATTTGACAATATCCTTTATAACTTTGACTCACCTTGGTACTACCTTTCTCTCTGCCATTTATATTTTGAAAAATTTCAAGCCAACAAATAAGTAGAAAGAACACTATTAGCAATCATATAGCTTTCACCTAGATTTAGCAGTTAAAATTTTGCCACATTTGTCATCTTCTCTATCGACCTACCTACCTATACACACACATAAAAAAATAAAACAGACTCTTACATTTTCTCTTCCTAAATCATTTGAAAGTAAGTTGCAGTATCTCCTTCGTAGGGAAGTTCTCATAAATAACCATAATACCATTATCACACCCAAGAAATTTATCATTGATTCAAAATAGCTAATGTCCATATTTAGATTTTTTTTTTTCCCTTTGGCTTGTCTCTCTGGTTTCCTTTATTCTGTAGTAATGTTCCACACTTGTGTTTTTCATGAAATTGTCTTTTTTTTTTTGCCCTAGAGTTCAGGCTAGTTATAGAATAATCCACAGCCTGGATCTGAGTGTTTCCTAAGCACTCTTCTTTTCCTCAACATTTTATGAACGTTTTCAAGTGTACAGAAAAGTTGAAATTCTACAGCAAATACGCAGATACTCAGACCTAGTGTTTACCATAGATAGTTGCTTTATCACCACTCTATATATAACACTAGCCTTCAGTTTATGTTAATTTTTGATTCAGTTGAAATAAATCACAGTGAACTTTTTCCTAATGCTTTAACCATTGATATCATTACAACAAAAGCATTCAGTGTTTTTTGTTTTGAGGTAAAATTTACATACGGTGAAATGCTCATACCTGTTTAAGTGTGTCTTTGTTGAATTTATTTTTTTGAGGCCATATAATTCATATGCCATAAAATTCACCATATTAAAGTATACAATTCCATGGTTTTGAATATAGTCACAAAGTTGTGCAACCATCATCACTAATTTCAGAACGTTTTTCTCACTCCAAAAGAAACCCTATAAATTTGTAGTCTCCCTCTCTACTCCTGGCAATCATTAATATACTTTTAATAGTTGTTAATCTACTTTTTTAGTTGTTTTTCTAGGGATTACAGTTAACATTTTAATTTATAACGTTCCAGTTGCACTAATGTGAACTTAACGTCAATAATATACAAAAACTTTACTCTTACATAGCTTAATTTCTCTCCCACTCCTTTGTATTATTTTTATGTAAATGACATCTTTATACATTATAACCCTGTCAACACAGTTTTATAGTTATTGCTTTATGCAGCTATCTTTTAAATCAGATAGAAGTTATAAATGTTAGATTTATACTGTCTTTTTATATTTATATACAGTTATCTCTACTTTACTCTTTGTTTCTTGTATTCAAGTTACTTTCTAGTGTCCAAAAGACTCTATTTAATAGCTACTTTAGGGCAGATCTGCTAATGATAGAGTCCCTTAGTTTTTATTTATCTGGGAATGTCTTAATCTCTCCCTCATTTTTAAATGCTAGATAAGGAATTCTTGATTGACAGTGTTATTCTGTCAGCACCTTGAGTATGTTAGCTCATTGCTTCCTGGCTTCATGATTTCTGATAAGAATCAATTGTTAATCTTAGGGAGTATCCCTTGTATGTGACCAATCACTTCTCTCTATCTGCTTTCAAGATTGTCTTTTTTCTGGATTTTGAAATTTTGATTCTGATGTGTCTAGGTTTCGATCTCTTTCAGTTTAATCCTATTTCATGTTTGTTGAACTTCTTGGATGTGCAGATTAATGTTTTCATCAGATTTGGGAATTTTTTGGCCATTATTCCTTAAAATACTGTCTTTCCTCTCCTTCTGTGGCTCATGTTATCCATATACTGATGTACTTGATGATGCCCCCTAAGTCTCTGAGGCTCTGTTCATTTTTCTTCATTCTTTTTCCTTTTTGATCCTCAGACTGAATAAATCAGTCTACCTACTTTTTAAGTTCACTAATCTTTCTGCCAACTCAAATTGCTTGTGAGCCATTTAGCTGAATTTTTCATTTCATGTATTGTTCTTTTTCAGTTCCAGAATCTATTAGGTTCTTTTTAAATGATTTCTCTCTATATTGATGTTCGCTCTTTGGTGAAACACTATTCTCATACTTTACTTCATTAACCATAATATCTGTTCATTGAATGTATTTAAAGTAGCAGATTTAAATCTTTGTCTACTAATTCCAATGTCTGCGCTTTCTCTGGACTGTTTCTACTGACTCCTGTTTTTCCTGTGTATTGGCCATACTTTAATATTTCTTGGTGTGGTACTCAAAATTTTTTGCTGAGAACAAGACACTTCAAATAATATAATGTGGCAGCTCTGGAAATCGGATTTATCCCCCTACACAAGGCTTGTTGTTGCTTCTGGTTTTTGTTGTTTGTGTAGTGACTTCCGTAAGCTAATTCTGTAAAATCTGTATTCCTTTACTTGTGTTGCCACCGAAATCTCTGCTTAGTGGTTAGCTAATGATTTCCTTAAATGTCTGGAACCAGTAAGTCTCCCAGCTTTTGCCAAGGGGTTCTGTGTGCATATAGGGTGATGTTTTTAGTGTTCTAGCAGGAAGCTTACAACTCTTTCTTAGCCTTAACTTCTTGCTTGCACAGAACCTCATAGTCAGCCAGAATGACAGTTAGGGCCTTCTCAGTTCTTTTTTGAGCATGTATGTGTACAACTCTGCACATGAGTGTGACTTTCTTGATTCTCATGAATTTGCTGGAGCTTTTAAAAACCACTATGGACCTCTCATTCTCCATATTTTCCATGTAAATTTTTGGCCAGATTCTTGTTTTCTCTCAACTGTTTTCATTGCTTTAGCCAGCTGTGATGATAAACAATTGCCACTGATTGTTTTTGACAAATGGCCCAGGGAAACTTTCACAGTGAGCAAGTTTTGAACTAGGTCCAGTAAAGACAAACCCTGTGAGTGGAGATTCCTGTCAGGTCTAATAGTGGCAGTTCTAGGGTAAAGAGACTTTTGGAGAACTGCAAAATTATTCCAATGACTCCTAAGCTGCTGGTTTTCACCATGATTGCAGGGTTGTTAGTTTTCAAGACTTCTGTGGAGCTGGTAAGAGGGGAATGGGGTAGAGCATGTTAAAACATCACAGAGGAAGCTGTTTTTACCGAGATTCAGCCATGTCTTGAATAAACACTCCTTGGATTGTTGCGAGACTTTGGTTAATTTTTTTAGAGTTCTGAAAATGTTGATTTTTGACAGTTTTTGGGGGGTCTTGTTGATTTTATCAATGAGTAGATTTTCATAGGTCCTTACTTTGCCATTCTGGAAGTGCTCACTCTTTTAACTGATTTTTGACAGCTGCATACACCTGTGTAATACAAACCTCTGTTAAGATACAGAACATTACATGAATCTAGGAAATTTTCTCATGTCTGGGACACTATTATAATAATTGCCTTAGAAGTTAAATTAGATAGCTAGAACATAGTTGTTATATTGTGTGTTTAATTATTTTGTAGAAGAAAGAAGGTGACTGACATTCCTTAGGTCTTCTGGGTGGCCATAATTCAGGTGCGTGTTGGATCAGTGCTACTTTCTGCACTTTCAACTTGCCCAGCAATTAAAAGGCTCTTAAATCAGGGAGCCATTTTTGTGAAAATAAAAATAGCATCCCTCATGACCCACTTTCTATGCCATTTCAGGTTGCAGAAATGGACTCCAACAGGATTTTCCCCAAGAAAAAAATTTGCCTTTAGTATTTTTCTGCAAATTAAGATGAGCTTTTTGATGTTTGTGTTAACTTGAATTTAAAGAGTGTATAACATTGAGGCATGCTACTTTAATTTGGTTGTTTTCACTGTGTCTCACAGATTTATTCCAGGAACCTCTGGTCATTTATCAGTTTTGTTGAAAGCGAAGCATTCTTTCTTTTTCTTAATTAATAATTTAAATTTTTCAATTGCAGTTGACATACAATATTATATTAGTTTCAGGTGTACAACATAGTGATTAGACGTTTATATAACTTACAAAGTGATCACCCCGATAAATCTAGTTCCCATCTGACACCTTAAATAGTTCTTACAATATAATTGACTATATCCCTTATACTATACTTTACATGGCCATGACTGTTGTGTAACTGCCAATTTGTTAATTCTTTACTTAATTCTTTCTCCTTTTTCACCTGCCTTCCCAACTACCCCTTCCATCTGGCAACCATCAAAATATTCTTTGTATCTATGAGTTTGTTTCTGTTTTGTTTGTTTGTTTATTTTGTGCTTTAGATTCTACATATATGTGAAATCATAGGGCATTTGTCTTTCTCTGTCTGCCTTACTCCACTCAGCACGACACTCTCTAGGTACATCCATGTTATTGCAGATGGCAAGATTTAATTTTTTCTATGATTGAGTAATATTCCATTGTATATATGTACCACTTCTTCTTTATCTATTCATCCATTGATGGATACCCAGGTTGTCTCCGGGTAAATAATGCTACAATGAACATAGGGAAGCACATGTCCCTTTGTTTGGGTATCTTTGGATAAATACCTAGAAATGGGATTCCTGGGTCCATCTTTGTCTCTTTTTATAGCCTTTGTTTTAAAGTCTGTTTTGTCTGGTATAAGTATTGCTACCCCAGATTTTTTTCATTGCCATTTTCATGAATATTTTTTTCCATCCCTTTACTTTCAGTCTGTGTGTGTCTTTCAGTCTGAATTGAGTCTCTTGTAGGCAGCATATGTAAGGGTCATGTTTCCTTACTTATTCAGCCACCTTATGTCTTTTGATTGGAGCATTTAATCTATTTACATTTAAGGTTATTATTGATAGGTGTGTAGTTATTGCCATTTTATTATTCATATATATTTTTAAAAGATGTCTGATTTATTTATTTATTTATTTATTTATTTATTTTTAATTGGAGAATGTTGGGGAACAGTGTGTTTCTCCAGGGCTCATCAGCTCCAAGTTGTTGTCCTTCAATGTAGTTGTGGAGGGCGCAGCTCACCTCCAAGTCCAGTTGCTGTTTTCAATCTTTAGTTGCAGGGGGCACAGCCCACCATCCCATCTGGGAATTGAACGGGCAACCTTGTTGTTAACAGCTTGCGCTCTAAACAACTGAGCCATCCAGTCGCTCCTCTTGCAGCTCAGCGGCAGCTCATTGTCTTCAATCTAGTTTTGGAAGGCACAGCTCACTGGCTCATGTGGGAATCGAACCGGCAACCCTATTGTTAAGAGCTCATGCTCTAACCAACTGAGCCATCCAGAGGCCCATTATTCATATTTTTTATCCTTTTTTTTTTCCTCTTATAGAACTCCCTCTAACATTTCTTGTAATGCTGGTTTGGTGTTAATGAACTCCTTTAACTTGTCTTTAAAGCTCTTTGTCCTTTGATTCTAAATGATAGCTTTGCTGGGTAAAGTCATCCTGGTTGTAGGTCCTTTCTTTTCATTATTTTGAATGTTTCATGCCAGTCCCTTCTGGCCTGCAAAGTTTCTGTTGAGAAATCAGCTGATAGTCGATGGGAGCTCCCTTGTGGGTAACTAAGTGCTTTCTCTTGCTGCTTTTAAGAGTCTGTCTTCATCTTTAACCTTTGGTGTTTTAATTATGATGTGTCTTGGTTTGGGCCTCTTTGGGTTCATTTTGTTTGGGTCGCTGTGCTTTCTGGACTTTTATGTCTATTTCCTTCACCAGGTTAGAGAAGTTTCATATCATTATTTTTTCAAATAGGTTTTCAGTTCCTTCCTCTGTCTCTTCTTCTGGTACCCCCATGATACAAATGTTGGTATGCTTGATGTTCCAGGGGCTCCTTAAACTACCCTCATTTTTTAGATTGTTTTTCTTTTTGCTGTTCTGATTAGCTATTTTCTGCTATCTTGTCTTCCAAATCACTAATTCGATCCTCTGCTTCATCTAATCTATTGATTCCCTCTAATATATTCTTTATTTCAGTTATTGTATTTTTTGTTTCTGACTGGTTCTTTTTTATATTGTCTCTTCTCTATTTTTATGTTTCCATTTTCTTTGTTG
The DNA here is from genome assembly GCF_036562045.2 of Rhinolophus sinicus. NCBI lineage: Eukaryota > Metazoa > Chordata > Mammalia > Chiroptera > Rhinolophidae > Rhinolophus > Rhinolophus sinicus. The sequence continues at coordinate 44,967,521 of NC_133758.1, forward strand.
AAGTTCTCACCGAGATCATTGAGCATTCTTATCATGAGTGTTTTGAACTCTGTGTCTGGTAGATTGCTTGTCTCCATTTTGTTTAGTTCTTTTTCTGGAGCTTTGTTCTGTTCTTTCATTTGGGATATGTGTCTTGTCTCCTCATTTTGGCTGCCTCCCTAATTTGTTTCTATGTATTAAGTAGGGCTGCTATGTCTCTCGGTCTTAATAGAGTGGCCTTATGTAGTAGGTGTCCTGTGGGGCCCAGTGACACAGTCTCCCTGTCACCTGAGCCGGATGATGCAGGTATGTTTCTTGTGTGGATTGTGTGTATCCTCATAGTGTAGCTGAATCTTGGTTGCTGTTTGCACATCAGTGGGAGGGATTGACCCTCGGGCTGACTGGCTGTGAGGATTGGCCGCTGTAACTACAGTGGAGGAGCTGTTGTATAGGGCCCAACCCTGTGTAGCAGGATTCACTTTAGTAGGGCTCTGGTGCCTGCCCAGTCTGCCCTTTGGGTGTGTCGTTTATGGATGCAGTGAGTGGTATTCCAGCTTGATTGAAAGCTGTCCACTGGATGTGCCAGTCCTGGGGTCTCTTGGGAGGGGCCCTGCCCCAGGCCAAATTCGCTGCAACCTGTGCCCTGGCTAGAGCCACCTGGCATGAGCCACAAAGCATTCTGCCAGTGTCTTTCATTCATGCTAGGCTTGTATGTGCCTTGAGAGGCCAAGCCATGAACTGAGGCCAGCTGTCACTAGTGGTGGACTTGGTGCTGCTCAGCAAGAGGTATGGGGATGCCAATGCCAGATGCTGCTTGTTTGTATTTTGTGAACCTTTGAGAGATTTTACAAAAGTCCGCAGCATGAGCCAAGACAGGTCATTTGTACGGAAAAGCCACTGGAAGAGGCTTGGTTGCGTCAGGCAGGGACTCAGGGAATCTCCAGGACAGGGTTAGTAGTGCTAGCTAGGTTGATGGAGACTCAGATATGTGGCCACCTGCGTCTGCATGCTCGGGTAGGGCAGGGCTCAACAGATATAATGGATTCCACCAGCACTTCTGTGTGGGAGAAAGTTCCTCCTCCAGCCCTTGCCCTGTAGTCAGAGAATCCATTTCCTCCGTGTATTTCCCTGGCACCTTTTGAGTTGCTGCCCAGTGCTGCAGCTCAGAGTGAGTCTGTCAGCAAAGTAAGTCTGTGTATGGTCCATTTAAGAGGAATGTCTGGGACTCCAGCTGCCCTGCGTCTCACTCAGCGACTATCTCTGCTGTTTTTCCCAGCCAGAAGTTGTGTGGGACCCTAGGCTGGGGAGCTTGATGTGCGTCTGGGAACCCTCACTCTTCCGGGGTGACCTCCACAGCTGAGCTATCCCTCCCGATTTTTAACCACCACACGTGCAGGATCAGTCTCTACTGCGTCTCTGCCACTGCCAGTCTCGAGGTGGCTACTTCTGTATGTCTTTAGTTGTAGGACTTCTGTTCAGCTAGACTTCAGGTTGGTTCTGAGTAATGGTTGTTCTGTAGTTGTGATTTCATGGTTGTGAGAGGAGGCAAGCACAGCGTTTACCTACTCTGCTGTCTTGACTGGGAATCCCGAAGCAGTCTTCATTGTGGCTGTTTTTTGCCCTTTGGTAGATTGAAGATAGTGAGATAAATACACGTATGTGTTCATTCTACTGTTTTTCCTGGAAGCCACTTATATCGTTTTTAGTTTCTGTTAAAATTTGATCATCTCTCCTATTCCTTTTTCTTACTTTCAACGTCTTTTATTACTTGTTTCCATGCAGATTTTGCTTTTCTCTTTTAATAAATCAAATATCCATGTTTCACAAAGACATCATATCCACTTATATTGTGTCAAGAATATGAATATTTTCTGGAATTCTTTTGGACTGTGATATAAATTTATTCCTGAAGGAGGTGACTTTCTAAATTCTCCAGAGGACTGCTTCTAGGATGCAAAATTGTTTCATAAGGTCTTAGGTTATTTTTCTGCATTTACTTCATGAAGGTATATAGCCCTTGAGTGTGGGTATAGGAAATTTTTGGGACTCACACAAGTCTGAAACCTACTGGAACTTTGTATGTGGAACTATTTGCTGTGCTACAGTGTTTTTGCCTAGGTTAGGTTAGGTTTGCTGGGTGATTAATTGTGTCCATTCCTAATCAGAGAACAGAATTCCTTAGTGTTTGAATCAGATTAAGTATGTATGTGTCGTTTTATCTCTGAGCTCTCCTTTTCGCAAACCTTTGTATAATTCCCCATATGTATCTTGAGAGTATTTAATGGAGGGTATTTTAAGCCTATTTCCTAGAAGTATTGTCACTGCAGTTAAAGTCTCAGAACTCATTTTACTCTTATTTTTTTCTTAATGGACATTAGGTTCATAGAATTTGGTTAATTATTAATTCTTGGTTTGTAACAATTTATCAGTTCAGGCCTTGCTCTTCTAAAGTTTATTTATTGAAAATTTAATAAGTTGAACAACCAGATTATATACTACCCAGTGCAATAAGTAGAATATTTCTTGTAACTTAACATCTCTGTGCCTCCTCCCTTATTCTGTTTCTTTTCTCCGCACCAAAGTTAACTACTATCTTGAACTGTTTTTGTGTTTCCTTGTTTTTTTAAAAGTGTATATATCCAATTTTGCTTCTTTTTTTGATGTTATGAAAATTAATTATACTGTATGTTGGTCTACAAGGGACTTACATTTTTACTTAATATTAGGTTACTAAGATTTCATTTTTGTCTGGGTCTGTAGTTCATTCTTTTATATAACCATATAGTCTCTTGTGTATACCAAAAAGAAATCACACTGTATTTATCCAGTCTCCAGACAGTAGGCATTTGGCTTTCCCACCCCAAGTTTTAGCAGTTGTGAGAAGTACTGTTTTGTATGTAGGGTGTGTGTGTGTGTGTGTGTGTGTGTGTGTGTAGTGTTATATATATTTCCTCCTCCAGAACATAAGTTCTTAGGTGTATGCCTAGAAGGTAATTTGTAGATCATAAAAATGAAGTTCTAATATACGAGGTAATGGCAAATTGTTTTCCAAAGTGATTGTATTAATTTATACTTCCACCAGTTAAGAAAATTTGATATAACTCACTTAGGAAGCCATTTGGGTTTGGTATGTTTTTTGTGGGAGGAAAGTTTAAACTATTGCTTTGATTTGTTTAATAGAATTATAAGAATATTTAGGCCTTCTATTTCTTATTGATTTAGTTTTGGTAAGTCATATTTTACTAGGAATTCGTCCATTTCATTAAGTTTTCAAATATCTTGGCTTATAATTGTTGATAATGCTTTTCAAAGAATGAGTGTTCACTTTGATAAAGTTTCTTTATTGTTTTTCTGTTTTCATATTCCTTGATTTCTGCTCTTTATTATTTACGTATTTCCTTTATTATCTTGTATGTCCTTCTTGCTTTGGGTTTATTTTGCTCTTATTGTGGTATCTTGAAGTGGAATCTAAGACTATTGATTTGAGACCTTCTTTCTTATGATGAATATTTTGTGTTATAAATTTTCTGGTCAGAATTACTTTGGCTGCATCCTACAAGTTTTGATAGGCTGTATTTTTACTTTCATTCAGTTCAGGGTAATTTTTATTTCCCTTGCAACTTGCTGTTTGATCCATGGATTGTTTTGATCCATGGAATGTGTTCAATTTTCAAGTGGTCTCAATAGATTTTCTTGTTTTCTTTATGTTGTTTTCTAGTTTGATGCCATTATAGTTAGAGAACACTTTCTATATGGTTTCAGTTCTGTTAGATATCTTGAGATTTGTTTTATGATCTGAGATATGATCTATTTTGAATTTTCTGTGTCCTTGAAAATAATGTGTATTTTGCTGCTTTTGAGAAGTGTTCAGTAAATATTAACTAGATTCCATTGGTCGATAATATTGTTCAGTTCTTTTATATCCATGCTTATTTTCTGTGTGGTGGTGACTAAGAGGAGAAGTATTGAAATCCCCCACTTATTTGCAGGTTTGTTTATTTTTTTCCATTCTCTGGATTTTTGTTTTATGTATTTTGAACTTGTGTTATTTTGTATATACACAGGATTGTTATGACTTCTCAGTGAACTGACGCTTTTATTGTTATGTAATGCTACTCTTTGTCTCTGGTATTTTCTTGCTCTGAAGTGTATTTTATCTGATTTTGTAGCCATTCCATCTTTTCGTTCATGTTTGCATGGCATATTGGTTTTCACCCATTTTTTTCCCCATCCAGTTTTTTTTTAAACTAAATCACTATATAGTTTAAAATGGAATGACTATATTTGGAATGACTTTCTTGTAAACCACATATAGTTGGGTCATTCTTTTTATTCACTCTGCCGATTTTATTTAGTGTATTTGTATCATCATAGTTATTGTAATTATTGATACATTAGGATTTAAGTATGTCATGTTTTAACTTTTCCATATTCTCTGTTTTTCGTTTTTCTCTTTTCTGGCCTTTTTGTGGTTTATTTGAACATTTTGGTGTACCATTTTCGTTATATGGTATTTGAGTGTGTCTAGGGAATACTGTATACATATAAAACTTATTACAGTCTACTGGTATGGACATTTTTACCACTCAAAGTGGTAAAATTGCAGAAATCTTAGCCAAATTATTTAGGTCCTTTAACTATCTCTCATTTGTAATTTAGTTTTTTTAAGTATTACCTCTACGTACATTGAGAACCACATCAGATAGTGTTACTTTGATTTTACCAGTCTAACATAACTTTAAAAACTCAGGAGGAGAATGGTGTTTTATTTATCCACGTATTTGTTTCATTGTTCTTCATTTCCCGGTGATAGTCTTTTATCTACTTTTTCTGATGTTAATAAAGCAACCCCAGTTTTCTTTTCATTAGTGTTAAAATGGTAACTCTTTTTCCAGTCTTTTAACCTATTGTCTCTCTACATTTAAAGGGACTTTTAGGTAGTAAATTCTTTAGTGCATTAAAATTTGACAGTCTGTCTTTTAATTGGGATGTTTAGACCAATTATATTTACAGTAGTACCTCGGTTTTCGAATGTCTCCATTGACGAACATTTTGGTTTCCGAATGTCTGGTGGCTTCCGCTGAGTGCAAGATCCTAAGGGCTAGCTGTTGCTGTTTATGAACGGTTCAGAACTTGAACGGTCTTCCAGAATGGATTACGTTCGAAAACTGAGGTACCACCTGTACTGTGATTATTGTTATGTTTGGATTTGAACTTACCATCTTCGTTATTCTTTTTTACTTTTCCTGGTTTATTTTTTTTCTGCCTTATTTCAAATTGAGTATTTTGTGTGTGCGTGTGATTCCATTTTATTTCATTTGGCTTATTAGCTGTTATTCTGTTTTGTTGTCTTACTGGTAACTTTGGGATTCATAGTGTACATCTTTAATTTATCATAGTTTATATCAAGTAATAATAGACTATTTTACATATAATTAAAGTACATCACAACAGTACCATCCATTCCATTTACCCTGTCTTGATCTTTGTGCTTTTGTTTTGATACACTTTGCATTGGTATATATTATAAATATCAAAGTACATTCTATTTATTTTGCTTTAAACAGGCTTCCTTCCATCTCGTTAATTAACACATCGATCACCTCATGTATTTTATTTTTTTATATTGAGAACATTTAAATTCTGCTTTCTTAGCAGATTTCAATTATACAGTACAGTGTTATTGACTATAGTCATCATGTTATGTTTAGATCTTCAGGCCTTATTGATCTTTTAGCTGAAAGTTTGTACCCTTTTACTAACCTCTTCCTATTTCCTGTACTTCTCAGCCCCAGTCAACCAACCACTTTTCTATTCTGTGTTATTATGAGTTTATCTGTTTAACAGCTTTTTTAAAAATGTGGTTAAAAAGCAAAACACAAAATTTGCCTTTGTGGTCACTTCAAAGTGTATAATTCAGCGGTATTAATTATATTCACAATGTTTTATAACTATTACCATTTTTGATCCCTCCCTCAACTGAAAGTCTACCCACTAAGCAATAACCCTCTACGTCCAGATGCTGGTAACCACTATTCTGCTTTTTGTCTCAATGAATTTGCCTATTCTGGGTACCTCATTTAAGAAGAATCATACATTTGTCATTTGTACCTGGTTTGTTTCACTTCCATAATGTTTTCAAGTTTCATCCATGTTGTAGCATGTATCAGAAATTCTTTTTATGTCTGAATTGTAGAGCTGTACTACATTTTGTTTTCCATTTGTAGGTTAATGGATACTTGGCTTGTTTCTAACTTTTGTCCATTGTGAATAATGTTGCTATGACCATTTACAGATAAGTATCTTTTGGAGTTCCTGAGTCAATTTATATGTACCCACATATTTATCATTTCTGGTGGTCTTCATTCTTTTGTGTAAATCCAGCTAGTATCATTTTCATTCTTGATGGTCTTTTAACACTTATTGTAACTCAGGTTTACTCTTGATGAATTTTTCAGCTTTTGTGTGATAAAGTCTGGATCTCTCCCTCCCCTTCGTACTCCATTAAAAATATTTTTCTCTGAGTACAGAATTTTACGTTGAGGTGGTTAAAATTCACTACCTTAAAAATGTCACTCCATTTTCTGATGGTTTGCATAGTTCATCATCAGAAAGCTGTTGTCATTCTTATTGTTTCTCATTATGTATGTATTGTGTCTGCTTTCTCTGACTCTTTAAAATGTTCTTTTTATCATTGGTGTGTATATGTTGTATGTGAGGGGGTTTGGATGTATGCTTGTTTTACGGGGCAGCATAAGTGCATGCATGTTGGGTGGGGTGGTGGGTTTTTGTATTATGTGGGGGCATTTGCATACAAGTATGCATGTGCTTTTTTTGTGTGTGGAGACATTTTATGTGTGTTGTGTTGGGACAGATTTGTGTCTATATTGTGTGGAGATGGGTTTACATGTGGGGGTGGTTTTGTATGTTGTGAGGGAGCAGTTTTTTCTGTGTTTTGTTTTGTAGGTCTGGTAATACAGTGTCTTATCAGGTCATTGTTTTCTTTGTGTTTATTTTGATTATTGATATGTGGGGTGAGGACTTTTTAATAGCAATTAAAATGTTTTCCATTATTTCTTTGTTTTTATTTCTTGGTGATTTTTTAAAAAAAATTCATTGCATCTTTTTGTTGTTGCTTTTTAAAATCTTGTTCCCTATTTTTCATTTTTTTTTAAATTAAAGTTTATTGGGTTAGCAAATGTTAGTAAAATTAGATAGATTTCAGGTATACAATTCTGTAATACATCATCTATATATCACATTGTGTGTTCACCACCCAGAGTCAGTTCTCTTTCCATTACCATAAATTGGATCCTCATTACCCTCATCTATCAACCTCCTCCCTCCTTACCCTCTGGTAACCACTAACCTATTGTCTGTATCTATGGGTTTTTCTTTATTTGTTTGTCTTGCTCTTCTGTTATTTTCAGTTTTATATACCACATATCAGTGAAATCAGAGGGTCCTCGACTTTTTCTTTCCGACTCATTTTGCTCAGCATAATAATCTCAATATCCATCCATGTTGTTGCAAATGGTACTATTTCTTCTTTTTATGGCAGAATAGTATTCCATTGTGTATATATACCACAACTTCTTTAGCCAATCATCTATCGAAGTACACTTTGGTTGTTTCCATGTCTTGGCCACGGTAAATAAAGCTGCAATGAACTTGAAGCACATATATCTTTACGAATAAATGTTTTCAGATCTTTTTGGGTAGATACCCAGGAGAGGGATTGCTGGGTCATATGGTAATTCTTTCTTAATTTTTTTGAGGAACCTCCACACTGCCTTCCATAGCGGCTACACCAATCTGCATTCCCACCAACAGTGTATGAGGGTTCCTTTTTCTCCACAGCCTCTCCAACACTTGTTATTATTTGTCTTGTTGATGATAGCCATTCTAACTGGTGTGAGGTGATACCTCATTGTGGTTTTTATTTGCATTCTTTAATGATTAGTGATGTTGAACATTTTTTCATATGTCTATTGGCCATTTCTCTGTCTTCAGGGAAATGTCTATTTAGGTCCTGTGCTCATTTTTTAATTGGACTGTTTGTTTTTGTTGTTGTTGTGTTGTATGAATTCCTTATGTATTTTACATATTAGCCGCTTAGTGGAGGTGCTGTTTGCAAAAATCTTCTCCTGTTTGGTTGGTTGCCTGTTCATTTTGTCGATGGTTTCTTTGCTGTGCAGAAGCTTTTTAGTTTGATCTAATCCCATTCATTTATTCTCGCTTTTACTTCCCTTGCCTTTGGAGTCAAATTTATAAAATGCTCTTTGAACTCAAGGTCCATATGTTTAGTACCTATGTTTTCCTCTATGCAATTTATATTTTCAGGTCTTATGTTTAGGTCTTTGATCCATTTTGAGTTAATTTTGGTACACAGTGACAGATAGCAGTCTAGTTTCATTCTTTTGCATGTGGTTTTTCCAATTGTCCCAGCACCATTTACTGAAGAGGCTGTCTTTTCTCCATTGTATGTTTTTGGCTTCTTTGTCGAAAATTATCTGTCCGTATTTATGTGGGTTTATTTCTGGTTTCTCAATTCTATTCCAATGGTCTGTGTTTTTCTGCCAATACCATACTGTCTTGATTATTGTTGTCCTGTAGTACATGCTGAAGTCAGGGAGTGTGTGACCTCCAGCATTGCTCTTTTTTCTTAGGATTGCTTTGGCTACTGGCAGTCTTTTGTGGTTACATACAAATCTGATGATTTTTTGTTCAATTTCTTTAAAAAAAAGCCATTGGGATTGTGATAGGGATTGCATTAAATCTGTATATTGCTTTGGGTAATATGGCCATTTTAACTATGTTGATTCTTCTAATCCATGAACGTGGTATGTCTTTCTATCCAGCAACTTTACTGTATTCATTTATTGTTTCTAATAACTTTTTGGTGGAGTCTTAAGGGTTTTCTCTATATAGCATCATGTCATCTGCAAAAAGTGACAATTTAACTTCTTCATTCCCAATTTGGATGTCTTTTGTTTCTTTCTCTTGCCTGTTTGCTCTGGCTAGGATTTCCAATACTATGTTGAAAAGCAGACGTGATACGGGACAGTCGTGCCATGTTCCTGAATATAGAGCAAAGGGCTTCAGATTTTCACCATTAATAGTGATAGTAGCTGAGGGTTTGTTGTATATGGCCTTTATTATGTTGAGGTATTTTCCTTCTATACCCATTTTATTAAGTGTTTTAATCATAAATGGATGTTGTATCATGTCAAACACTTTTTTGCATTTATTGATATAATCCTATGATTTTGTTTTTTATTTTGTTTATGTGCTGTAACACATTGATCGATGGCGTATGTTGAACCATTCGTGTGACCCTGGGATGTATAACCCCACTTGGTTGTAATGTATGATCTTTTTAATACATTGTTGAATTTGATTTGCTGGAATTTTGTTTAGGAATTTACACCTGTATTAATCAGAGGTATTGGTCTGTACTTTGTGTGTGTGTGTGTGTGTATGTGTGTTTGTGTGTGTGTGTGTGTGTTATCCTTAGCAGGCTTTGGTATCAGAGTAATGTTGGCCTCATAAAATGAGTTAGGGAGAATTGTCACTTCTTCAATTTTTTGGACAAGTTTGAGTAAGACAGGTATTAGAACTTCTTTGAATTTGGTAGAATTCACTAGTGAGCCATCTGGTCCCAGACTTTTGCTTTTGGGAAGGTTTCAGATGACTGATTCAATTTCCTTACTGTTGATTGGTCTATTTAGTTTTTCCAATTCTTCGTGATTCAGCCTAGGAAGGCTATATGTTTCTAAGAACATGTCTATTTCTTCTGGGTTATTGAATTTGGTAGCATATAATCCTTCATAGTCATGGCTGATCCTTTGTATTTCTGTGGCATCCGTGGTAACTTCCCCTCTTTCATTTCTGATTTTCTTTAATTGTTACTTTTCTCTTTTTATCTCTGTGAGTCTAGCCAAGGATTTGTCAATTTTATTAATCTTTTCAAAGAACCAGCCATATGCACATTAATTTTTTTCTAATGTCTTTTTGTTCTCTATTTCATTTAGTTGTGCTCTGATTTTTATTGTTTCCCTCCTTCTGCTGACTTTAGGTTTCATTTGTTCTTCTTTTTCTAGTTTTTTAAAGTGTAACGTGATTTTACTTATCTGTGATTTTTCTTCTTCCTTGAGTAGACCTCTAATGATGCTTATTTCCCTCTTAAAACTGCTTTCACTGCATCCCAAAAATTTTGGTAGGACATATTTTCATTGTCATTTGTTTCTCTGTATCTTTTGATCTCTCCTCTTATTTCTTCCTTGACCCAGTCGTTCTTTTAAAGTATTTTGTTTAATCTCCACACATTTGTGGTTTTTCCTGCTTTGCAGTTGGTGATCAATTTCAAAGGCTTGTGATTAGAGAATATGCTTGGGATGAATTCAGTGTCCTAAATTTGCTGAGGCTAGTCTTATATCCCAATATATGGTCCATCCTTGAGAATATTCCATGTGCACTAGAAAACAATGTATAGTCTATGTTCTAGGATGACGTGCTCTATTGTCAATTATGTCCATTTCATCTAATGAGTCATTTAGGGCTGCTATTTCATTGTTTTCTGTTGGGGTGATCTATCTATAGCTGTCAATGATGTACTTAGGCCTCTTAGTATAATTGTGTTTTGGTCAATTTCTCTCTGTAGTTTTGTTAATAGTTTCTTCTTATATTTGGGTGCTCCCTGATTGGGGGCATAAATATTGCAGACTGTTATGTCTGCTTGTTGTATAGTTCCCTTTACCATTATGAAATGTTCATCTTTGTCTCTCACTACCTTTTTTATCCTGAAGTCTGTTTCATCTGATATCAGTATGACTACACCTGATTTTCTCTGAATACCATTTGCTTGGAGTGTCTATTTCCACCCTTTCACTTTGAGTCTATGTTTCTCCTTGTAGCTGAGATGTGTCTCTTGGAGGCAGCATATGGTTGAGTTTAGTTTTGTGATCCAGTCTGCTGCTCTGTCTTTTATTGGTGAGTTCAGTCCATTTACATTTAGAGTGAATATTGATATATGAGCATTTCCTATCACTGTATGTAGGATGGTGCCTCCATTGTTTCTTTGCCTTTTTGTTGCTGTCTATTATTTCAGTGTGGTGGTATTCTATGATTCTTGTTTTTTAATGTCGTATATTCCAGTTCTGGGTTTTTTTTTACTGGTTACCATTATAGTTTATGTAAAAGAAAGTTTCATATTTAGAGTATTCCATTTTTTCAGTATGCTTAGTTTCTCCATTCCCTTGTGCTGGTTCAGACCTTTACGCTCTCCCCTTTTATGTTTTGTTGTCACAAATTATTCCTATTTATGCTGTGAGTTGATTTCTGCACTGCTGTATCAAGTTGTCTTTTTCCTCTTTTTTTAAGAGTTTTTTCTTTTTTTCCCTCTTTACCCTATAAGCTGTGTTTAAGTGTATAATGTCCTATTTGGCATAGGGGTAGCCATTTCCTGCCTCTGTTTGTTTGTAATACTACTCATGGTTTTCTTTTGTGTTTTTTTTGTTTGTTTGTTTCAGGTTGAATAGCGTCCTTCAATATTTCTTGTAGTACAGGTCGTGTGTTAGAAAATTCCCTCAGCTTCTGTATGTCTGGAAAGGTCTTTACTCCTCCTTCATATTTAAAGGATACCTTTGCTGGATGTATTATTCTTGGCTCATAGTTTCTCTCTTTCAATAGTTTGAATATTTGATTCCACTCCCTCTGGCTGTAGTTTCTGCTGAAAAATCTGATGATAATCTAATGGGCTTTCCTTTGTAGGTTACCGTGTTCTTTTCCCTGGCTGCCTTGAGGATTCTTTCTTTGTCGTTAATTGTTGCCAGCTTCAGTGCCTTGGAGAAGGCCTGGTGGGACTGAGGTAATTAGGTGTTCTATTTGCTTCTTGGATTCGAGGATCCAGTTCTTTCCACAAGTTTGGGAAATTCTCTTCGACTGTTTGAATATATTCTGTTCCTTTCTCCCTTTCTTCTCCTTCTAGTGTGCCCATTATTCTTATGTTGCTCTTTCTGATGGACTCAGAAAGTCCTTGTGGATTTCCTTCATTTCTTTTAACTCTCAAGTCTCTCTCTTCTTCCATCTGTGTCATTTCCAGATTTCTATCTTCGATGTCACTGATTCTTTCCTCCATCTGGTCAACTCTCTATTATCTAAGCTGGCTATTTTATTCTTCATTTCTTTTATTGAGTTCTTAATCTCTAGAAATTCTATTTGGTTCTGTTTTATAATTTCAATCTGCTTGGTAAAATGTTCATTTTGTTCTTTGGTGGTGTTTCTGAGTTCATTAAACTGCCGGTTTTTTGTTTTGTTTTGTTTTTTTGCATCTTGTTGAGTTTTTTCAGAACTGCAATCTTTAATTCTCTGTCATTTAAGTCATGTATTTCCTTTTCTTTAAGTTCTTTTCTGTAGACTTTTCATTTTGTCTTTGAGTCTGTTACCTGGTTATTCATGGCAATTAATTAGTTATTATTTTTCTTCTTAGGCGTCTACAGGAGTGGTTTGTGCAACAGGGTGATAGGAAGAGATTTTTTTTTTTTTGCAGTAGGTGTTCGTAGAATGTTTTATTTTCTGTCTCTGCAGCCTTTTATTCTCTGTCATGCTGTATTGTTATATTTTCTCTGCACTATTATAGCTGTTAACACAATGGGGGGGATTCCCTGGAAGGCGGGTTTCTCGTCTGTGAACTGGTCACCTGGGTCACAGGGTACCACGTGTGTGGGTGGATGTGGAGAACTTCTGAAGTTCCAAAGCTCTTCCTGCACCAGTTTCTGGGCCTGTGTGTTTCAGCAGTTCTGTTTACTCCTGCAGGGATCCGCCCAGATAGGTGGGGACAGGGGCGGGTGGGTTGTGAGAGGTGGTCCAGAGCAATGGCGTCTACCACCAGCACAGCCTGTCCTGCACCCAAGGCTTCTCTCCCTTTTGCCGGAACAGTTATGCTGCGAGTCTGAGTTTGTGGCTGCGGGCCGCAGTTCTCAGAACTGCAAATATTCTGTTCTTTTGATTTGACACTGATACAGTTCTGCTTCTAGCAAAGGAGAGGGGGGAGTGTGTTAGGGGGTGTCGGGGGATTGTGGCAAGCTCTGGGAGGGGTTGGTCAAGCTCCGTGCCTAAGACTTCTGTCCTCTGCTGGGCAGTGAGGGCTTAAACCGCTGTTTTCACCCTTCTTCCCTCAGTCTTGGCTCTGAGGTCTCTGCCATGAGAGTTGGGTTCAGCTTTATTATATGCTGATCCCTCAGGTGGGACTGTGGGCCGTAAGCGGAGCAGTAGTTGTCCAAATTCTGTTGTAGCTGCTGGATGCAAGGCGCTCAGAGCCCTGAGCTCCTCTGCACTCCTGTACCGGAAATGCCCAAATATCCGTGCTTCCTGCTTGCTTCCTCCCCAGCTCGCCCAGTTTGCACACCTTTAGATGATTTCAGTGATGCGCTTCTTAGTGTTGCTGTCTGCTGCGCAAGGAGTCCTTTGTAGAGTTAGAGTTGTTCAATTTGTTGTAAATTCCAGGGGAGGTTTCAAGAAGCTCACCTCATGCCACCAGTTTTATGACATCTCCCCATATTTGTCTCCTTAATATTGTAGATTTTATATATTTGTTTTCCTCGTCTTTGAAATTTTGAAATATGTATTTAACTTTAGACTTCAAAATTTCAAGTATTTCTTTCCACCCATATTAAAGAATTTGGAACACTTCAGCTCTGACCACTTCCTTCCCAAAATAATATTTTGTTGTCTAGTGTTTCAAATCTGACTTTTTTAGAAATCTGACAGTTTATACGCACCATTTTTTTCTAACAATACATTTAGATAAAACATTTAACACATTTTCAAAATTATCTTTAACATGTTTTTAAAAATACTCAGAATATTATGATGACTTTGCATTTCAGATTGTGCTTGTAGAAACATTCCTTTACAGCAAATCTCTTAATGGTAATTTACTTTAATTTTTATCTGTAAATTCTTTATTTAGGGTTAGTTCTCAATTGTAGGTAGACAGATTTTCTCTGTGCAGTTTGGAGATAATATCCTATTGTGTTACTCATATACTGTTGCTGTCAATGCCTGCCAACTTGTTTTATATCCTGTGTTATCTCTCAGCTTGTTTTCTAGTTCTCCTGTTTTGTTTTTGGTGTTTATTGCGATGTAGATTTCTCTTTATGTGTCCTATTTGGGCCCTTTTGGTCTGAATCTGTAGAACCACATCTTTTAGTGGTTCAAGAATATTTGCAGCTGTTATCCATTCTCTCCTCTCTTTCTAGAACTACATTTAAACTGTGAAATATTTTCTGTTCCTTTTCTTTGTTTTTTTACGGATAAGTTCTTTGAATGTATTTTTGTGTTCTTTAGTTCTTTCCAGCTATGCCCCATCAGCTTTCCCACCTTTTCATTTAGTGTAGTTGTGGTTCCAGCTTCACACCCAATTCTGTTTATTTTTGATATTGGGAAATGTTGTCCCTGGAGACCTTGCCGTATTTTGAGAGAATAGGGATGTCTACTTTCCAATGACCTTGTGTCAATAGTGCAGTAAGAAGTTCACTCAGAGCTCTTCATTCGTCATGATACATGGAAATAAGAATGTCTTTGGTATAATTCCTATTATTTTTCAGCCTATATTTTAATGAGTTTTGAAGCAGTAAACAGTTTTGAGGCAAAGGTTGTAGAGGTATACATGTATAGATAAGTACAGATTTTTTTTTTTCAGTCCTATTTGCTAAGAGATTTTGTGACTTAGTAGGGTGGGCTCAACAATTTGCATTTCTTAGAGTTTCCAGGTGATGCTGATACAGCTGATCTGGGGAATAAACTTTGGGAATCATTGGACTAGATGGTGTCTCGCTTTCCGCCTCTGATTCTTTTACCTTTGAGTAGGGGTGTTATCTGGCTTAGAGATAATTTTATTGATACTTAATAAAAGTGCTACAACATTTTCTTCTTATGCCTAAGTAGTTTTTTAAAAAGTACTGCATTAATGTAATGTTTTATTTTAGTGATCATTCAGGATATGTTCGACCAGTACCAGTGCCACGCAGTTTAAATAGTGATATTTCCTATTTTGGTGTTGGGGGCAAGCAGGCTGTTTTCTTTGTGGGACAATCAGCCAGAGTAAGTAAAAAATTTCTTATAAATGAAAGTCGATCAAAATGTTTTGAGGTTGACTCTGTCTAAATGTGTTAGCCAGTTTAACTTTTAGGACTCCTTAAAGTACTCTTTTTTAATATTTAACAGATGATAAGCAAACCTGCAGATTCCCAAGATGTTCATGAGCTTGTGCTTTCTAAAGAAGATTTTGAGAAGAAGGAGAAAAATAAAGAGTCAATATATAGTGGATATATTAGGAACAGAAAGGTACAATACATTTTAACTCATTAATTATAAATTTATTACTTTGGATGGATGATACTACAAGAACATTTTTTCTAAATCTATCTAAGATACTAATGTTGCTTTAAAAAACTTGAAGGTATGACATTTTCAAATTAAATTATTTTCACTCTTTTTCCTTTAATCGTGTGAATAGCAAAAGTGATCATTTATGTGCTTTCTCAGGCTGGCAATCTTCAGACAGCAAGTTTTCTCATAAAGTCCAGTAAGTCTCCTGGAAATTGCTCATAAGATTGTAAACTTTTTTTCCTTGCACTGAGTTTGAGCTTTTTAAATTTTTATTGTATAATAACCACAGAACTAGAGTAGAAAACAGTGATAGGGTAATAGTCTTTTAGGAAATCAGAGCTTTAGAGAAAGAAATGAGCATTTTATTTCTGTTTTAAATTTGCTTTCAAATTCTCATTTAATAAGCAGAATGTTAACAAATTTGAATCTTGGTCACGTATATGGTATTTATTGTATTCATTCAACTTTTTTCCATTTGAAACACTTTTCGAATTTTAAAATCTTTTATTTTAAAGTAATTTTGAGATTTTTAAAAATTCTGTTCTGATTCTAAAACAGATTGTAAAAAATTTTGTAGTTAAGTATAAAGAAGTAAAAGTAGTCTCAAATGCCCAAAAAAGGTACTTGTATTTAGTTTAATTTCCTTCTACTCTTTTTTATTATATACTTATGAGCCCACATTTTTTAAATTAACATATGAGTATTTCTCCATTTTACAAAATATTTTGGTATACCAAACACATTTTTAATAGCTTTATAGTATTTCTTGGGCTGAATGTACTGTAATTTAACTATTCTGTTGAGCATTTAGCTTATTTAAAGGATTTTACTGTAATTATAAAGACACCGCCATAAATATCTTTGCATAACATTTTGCTTGAGTTACATTTTTTTCTTAGTATAGATTGTTAGAATTTTAACAGCTGTAACAACAAATTTGAACTTTATAAATGTGCATAGTATATATTGCAAAACATCTTTTCTGAAAGGTTGAACCCAAATCAAAAACACTCAGCAATAGTATATGGAAGTGCCTATCTGATCATTTCTTACTAAAAAGAATGGGGGAGGGCAGCAAAATGTTGGCAATTTGATAGGTAAAAGTACTTTTTATTGCTAGTGAACTGATTTTTTTTTTTTTCATATTAGCTACTTTTATTTTCTCTGTAGCTTAACATTCTCCTCTGTCTAGGAAATTTCTTCATTTTGTTCATCTCATATTTTTCTCTTTAATTTTGTTGCATTTATTTAACAATTTACGTATCTTAATATATTAACGTTACAGTATTCTATCTTATCTTTTCCATACTGTCTTACCATTGCAAAGTCTTATAAAGTATTTTGGTGGAAATATTTGCCATGTTAAAACTGGTGAAAAAACAGGAATTGAAGATTAAGTGATTTTCAAAACTGTACACACACAGATAATAATGCTTAGATAGAACTGAGGTCTCTTGGGTCATCATTTCTGCCAGGTTTTTTGTTTTGTTTTGTTTTGTGCTCAGTTCATCCAAACAAACATTTCATGGGTACCGATAGGTCCCTGGTCCTTTTTTTTTTTTTTTTTTTTCTTGATCTGCCCTTTCCAACTTATTTTCTTTTGGCTCCTCATATATCCCTGACCTTTTAGCAGGTATTACAATGTGTGTGAGATTGGTAGTGTTTTATCTGTAATCAACCATCTTTTTCTGTGTGTGTGTGTGTGTGTGTGTGTGTGCGCGCGCGCGCACGCGCGCACACCATTTAATATCAACAGTTCTCAAATCTGTATTTCTTGTCAAGAGACTTTTCTCTTAAGACTGAGAAACTAAGTCAGGCTGGACTTTGTAAAGGCAACAAACTGTTCTAGGCACTTTAAACAGAAAAGGATATAATAAATGGAATTAGATGCTTACATGATTATTGGAAGGGCTGAAGGAATGAACTTTAGGCTGAGCATTGTAGAATGATGCCAGAACACTCTGACCTTCATTTGATGCTGCAATATATGCTATACTCACGTAGCTGTAGGACCAACATTGGGTCTGGAATTCAGAAACACACTGCCTTCTCTGTGATCCAGGAGTTGGAAAGGCCTTACTTCCACAGTTGCTCCAACACTAGAATACAGAATTTCTGGCCAGTGTTGCATCAGTGCTGCTACTTGAAGCTGGAACCAGGATAATGGTCTTTTCAGTGCCTTGCATGATAACAGAAAACCTTCAAGAAACCTCAGGAAATGGCCTCTGCTTCATTTTCCATTTCTGAATCTTTGGCTAGTGCATCTAGTTGTGAAACTCAGTTTGCATCCACAACCCAAAGCGTAAGGAAGTCTAAGCAATAGGCCATTTTGGCTTTCCATCCTCTGGAGCCAGGAGGGGACATAAATGGTGGTGGGAATGAGTGCCTGGGTGCCAACTGATCATACCTAGCACACCTATTTCTAATTTCAATTAGATGTCCTCCAAGTATTCCATAAGTAACTCACTTTTGGTACATCTGAAATGAAATGTTATCTATAAATTTTTCTTATTCTCTCCTCTTCTGTCTTCAAAACTACCCTTTTCAATTAACATCCTCTGACGAAGCAGTTAGTAAGTATAATCCTTGTTAATCAGTCACCACATGTAATTGTCCTTTAAAATAGTTTTACCTCTCCTCTTTTCCACCCATTTCTACTGCTTGAATCAGCCTTTCCAGCCTCATCTTTCATCATATTCTAAACTACCTTATTTCCCTTATACTTTCCAATCCTTCATGTTCTCATTGGTTTGGGATGTCTTTGTTAAGTCAGCTGTTGGGTGAATGTCACCCTTTTTAACTCTGTAGCTCTTGGTTCATAGCTTTATATAATGGCACATTATTTTTTTAATTATTTCTCATCTCCTACTAGATGGAATTTGTATGGAAGAAGGGCACTGTCTTATTTATCTTGGACCATATCTTCACGTGTCTAGCTTGAGTTATAGGACTGAGAAGGTTCTTGATAAATGTTTGGATAATGAACCTGCATCATTAGTAAACCCAACCTAATCTAACTCTCAAAGTATATAAGATGTTGCTTGTATATTATGTACTGTAGCTATAATATTAGTGACTTAGTGTGTAGGGATGATTGGAATGGTTTTGTGGGGTTTGTTTTTATTTTTCTTAAGAAAGTGGTAATATTAAATATGCTTATTAAATAGTAAAGTTTCCTAGACATAATAGTTCAGTGTGTTTCTTTATCCTTACAAGTTTTTTTATGTATATGGCAACATACATAGTATATGTATGCATATATATGCATGCAATTTTTAACACATATGAATTCATAATAAAAGTTGAGAAGTTTATAATACTTATCCTCAAACACTACCCCTACACCCCTCTCCCTACTCCCCTTCTGTAAGCTGTAGATATTCTCTGAAAGTGGACTGGGGCCTGGGATGATTTTACTCCCTTTTAATAAACTCAAGTGCTTTTGTGCTAAGCCAGCTGTGTTCAGGCTGCATCCTAGTTTTCTTGCACATGTAGAGCAGGGCATTGATCTTGACCAAGTTACATGGTAGGTATGCCAAGCAAGGATTTATTCTATCCTCGGGTAAGTGTCCTCAATTTTTTCCAGAATTTTTAAACTCAGTATTTATTTTTCTTTACCTTTTTCTGTGTGATTCTAAAATTGATTTAGCATTATGGTTGGATACTCTTATGTTTGCTAGTTTAGCAATCTATATAAAAGTTCCCTTGTCCTCACAGGATTGTCACATACTCAGCTGAATTATATTTTTGGCCATTTTTTCCCAAAACTTGTTTGAAGCCTAGGTTTGAAACTATTCAGGTGAATGTCAAATGTTATTTCTATAATTACAATTAAGGTGTATAAAATCTGTTTTATTTGTATTCATTCTTGCAGCCATCTGATTCTGTTCACATTACAAATGATGATGAAAGATTTCTACATTATCTTATCTCAGAGGAGAAGGAAAAAGATAGCTTTACTGCTGTGGTTATCACAGGAGTACAGTCAGAACACATACAGTACTTGAAAAATTATTTCCATCTTTGGACAAGACAGTTAGCGTAAGTAATTGCTTATATTTAATTCAGGACATGTTGTTACTTATCTTTTTTAAGACAGAAAATATTACAGATACATTGAAGCCTCTTGACTGTCTGCTTTGCTCCTGTGTCATTTCCTTCCCTTCACTATAGTAAGCAATTCTTTGAAGTTAGCATTAAAATTGTTCCCTATTCTGTAAATACTCATTGATCACCAGTCATGTATTGGTCATTATTTGAGACACAGGCTTTTTGACACCTATGATAAAATTTAAAATAATCCAGCATTTATCAAATTCAGTGTCATCATTCCCATAATCCCCTTTTGTGCTTCTCTGTAGGACCTGTCATAATCTTCTGTACCATATATTTTACTTATTTTTTTGTATGCCTTCTCCCATTGGAATGTCTTTTTTTAATGCTCTGCTGTATCCCCATTGTGTCCTTTTACATAGTAGATGCTCAATAAGTGTTTATCAAATTAATGCATCAAGTCTGTTAATATGAAAAAATGTGTCTATGTGCCTGTATGACATATGAGTAATACTGAAAATCTTTGTGTATTCCAGGAAACCTTTTAGGGAGTATATATTCCATTAGACCAAATCAGAGGAATATTTATTTAATGGCTCTGAGCCTTTTCTATATAGCTATATAGTATAGACCATTTACTGGAATATTTCCATAATTTGTATTAGTCTGAATTACTGAGTCCTGCAGACACAGAATTCCTGTTTTTGAAAAAGTATCTTTTCACATTTACCCAAAAGGCTATTGCACTTAATTTGAGTCTCTATTTTATACATAAATATACATTAACAGAGTTAAGATGGTTTCCTTGTATGAAAAAATAAATTTTATTTTATGGATACCATTTTTCTTCTTGATATTAATGTTTTTTGGCCCTATAACACAAAAGTTTTGAATAAGATTGGAATTTTTTTTCTCTGAGTACTTATTTTATTAGTAACTGAAGGAATTCAGTGTACACAACACGTAATTAGGCCATACTCTTACTCTAACAAAGAATAACATACAACTTTTACCATTCTTTGAAACAGACAATTGCTAAGCTATTTATAGCACTCTCTTAATGTATGGTTGTAAACTTATCTTTGATTATGATGTTAACACTTGAGATGTCTGAAGAAAGAGCTCAAGATTTTCAGTGATTTCCTTTTATCTCAGTAATATTTTAAACAGTAGCTAGGATAATTAATTATTTTTTAAAGTTAAAATTCATATGAAAGAATATTGCAGATACCTGTTTGAGGAATAACTACAGATGTAATGTGTTTTAGACCTGAATAATCTCACCAAAATATAGGTGTTTTAAACTTTTACTTAAAAATAAAGTAACAAAGATTATTGAAGTGGTTTTCGATGGGATAATGTTGAATGTATTACTTTGTTTGGGGATTATTGGGATTAGATTGTTTCAGTGATATAGGAGAGGAATGATGAGAGTTATAGAATGATGATCTCATATTGCACAGATAACTTAAAGATATCCAGTCTTGTATACTCCCTGATAATTTGAGTCCTTTCTTGAATATCCCTGACAAGTAGAATTATAGCCTCTTGCCTTCTAGTATATTTTTGAATTATATGTCTTAGAAGTGTAAAGTATGTGGGCTTCAAAGTAGGAAAGGCCTGGATTGAAGCCCCCTCCTCCCCAAACTCTAGTTTTGTGACCTTTGGTAAATTATATAAACTCCTTGAGCCCCAGTTTCTGTATGTGTAAAATGAGGTGCAATACCTGTATTTCAGGATTTTTTTTTTTTTATTTTTTTTTTACCATCAAATGGGATACTGTGTTTAAAAATCCTTAATGTGGTGCTTGGTACCTGGTAGGTACTGCCAAATAGTAGTTATAAAAATTTTTTGTGGTAGAAGAATGTATGAACTATAATTTTATGTAAATTAAAAGTATAAAGTTATTCTTCTATATTTTAGGCATATTTATCATTACTATATTCATGGCCCAAAAGGAAATGAAAAATGTACATCAAAAGAAGTTGGACCTTTCAACAACATTGATATTGAAGTAAGATAAAATTCCTTCTTCAAATATTACAAATTATCATATTAGGTATTTCTTACAGTTCCAAGTGACTTTGGATAAGAAAAAAATCAGTCAATAAATACACAACTTCTCTCTCCTTTTCACAAAAGTTCTTTGGTGATTTGATGTCTAAGTAAAGAGGTCATTTCTAGATGTGTTTTTCTGGAACCTTTGTTTACTATAGTTGGTTTCATTTTTCTCTGTCCTTTATAGAGCTATGAGTTATTGCTGAATATTATGTCTTAAAGCAGAGAGGAAAAGGGAAAAGGAACATAAATAGTTTCCTTTTTTTTCATAGAAGATTTGTGATGCTAAAGTAAGATTTAAAAGCACCAAACATTTGAGAGTTGGGGTCCCAATACCTTTGCCCACACATTAGAAAGAATTTTATGAACATCATTGTTCCACTTCCTATCTCTAGCAAGAAACTTTGAATTAAATGTATTCATGGCTTACCAGTCCTTCAGCTCTGCTTTGCTCTTTCTTTACTTACTATTCTATATTCCTTATTGAGAGGCTACATATAGGTATTTATATAAATATGAGGTGTGATCAAACAATACGGTGAATGTTTAAATAAAAATATTTATTGTGGTAAAAGATACATTGTCATTAATCCCCCTCAGAATACTCCCCCTCACTTTGAACACACTTATGCCATCGTTCTTGCCACTTTTCTGAAGCAGTTCTGGAAGTCCTCTTTCGTGAGTGTCTTTTAGTTGCGCTGTCGTGGCTGCCTCGATGTCCTGAATCGTTTTGACTTTGGGGAAGAGCCAGAAGTCAATGGTGCCAGATCTGGTAAATAAGGTGGATGAGAACCCACCGTAATGTTTTTATTTGACAGAAATTGCCGTATACCTGAAGTGATGTGTGACATGGAGTGTTTTCATAATGGAGGTTGATTAATGGCACACTTTAAAACACCTTTCAATAGTAGCTCCCACCCAACTGACTGCACTGAACAAGTTGAAACTTGTCCTACACTGTTACTAAGTTTTGACGTGCCACTTCCCGTATTGAAGATCCCTGCCTTTCCATTGGATTGTACTAGGCAGCAGTATTCACCATATTTCTTTTTTATCACAACAGAAAGGCTCAGTGTCACACATTGCTTCTGGTACAGCAATTTCTGTCAAATAAAAACATTACCGTGTGTCGTCATCCACCTTATTCACCGGATCTGGCACCATGTGACTTCTGACTCTTCCTTAAAATCAAAATGACCATAAAAGGTAAACGTTTTGAATCGATTCAGGACATCGAGGCAGCCATGACAGCACAACTAAAGACACTCACAAAAGAGGACTTCCAGAACTGCTTCAGAAAGTGACAAGGCCAATGGGAAAAATGTGTTCGAAGCGAGGGGGCGTATTTTGAGGGGGATTAGCGGCAATGTGTCTTTTACTGTAATAATTTTTTTTTAAACATTGTAGTTTTTGATTACACCTCATATGCGTATTACCTATACATACACATATATATTTCATTAAGCCAGATGATTACTTGTACAAATAAAAGTAGTTTTTGCCTATTCCTTTGTTGGATCATAGCTGAAAACAAAAGTCACCATAGAATTTAATTATTTTTGTTTTATTTTTATTTTAGATTTCTGTGTTTGAAAAGGGGAAGGCACCTAAGATTGTCAACCTAAGGGAAATACAAGATGACATGCAGACGTTGTATATAAACACAGCAACTGATAGTTTTGAGTTCAAAGCTCATGTTGAAGGAGACGGTGTAGTGGAAGGGATTATCCGATATCACCCTTTCTTATATGATAGAGAAACTTACCCTGATGATCCATGCTTTCCATCAAGTATGTTAATCTGTTATTTTAGCTACAAAATGTGAAGTTGTGATTCAGGATAGTGATTTGTTTCTTTTAATGATTATTATTAGTTGGGTTATTAAGGTTAGATAAATTTTAAAACCTTTTCCTTACACAAATCTTTTAAGGTTTTAGGTATTTGTAATTTTTATAATTCTTGATTTTTGTATATATTCATTTCCAGACAAATGAAGCATTGGCTTTAAGAAACAGTATATATTCTTTTATCTTAGATCTCTGACTGAGCTGAACTTTTAGTTATGTATTGCATATTAATCCTTCATATATTCTCCATATTATTTTCCTATTTATCTTTGTAGCTTTTTATAAAGAAGTTTAAATTTTATGTAGTCAGTTTTTTCTTTATGCTTTCTGATTTTGTCTTGCTGTAGAAAGTCTTATACTACAAGATTATAAAAAGACTATAGTTTAAAAAAATTATTTTATGCTTAGCTCTTTAATGCATCTGTAATCTCCTTTTTTGTGTGTAGGATGAGGTAGGGCTTTAATTTAATATTTTCCATGTGGGTGTTCAGTTTCCTAGCACCAATTATATTGAATGTTACGATTTTTAAAAATAGCTTGAAATACAGCTTTTTTAATAATATTAAATTCCCATATGTATATAGATCTGGTGTCTTTAGATCTATTTTGTATTTTCATACATGGTAATAATACTCTGATAGCTTTATACTGTAAATTGATATGTGCAGGGCAAGGCACTTACTATTCTTTTTTGAGAATATTCTTAATCTCTTACTCTTGTAGATAAACTTTGGAATCACTTCATACAATCACTTTAAAAAAGTCCTAGTGTGATTAAAGAGATTGTTTTGAATTTATAGATTAACAGTATTAAATTTTCTCACTCAGAATACTTCTTCAGTATATTCTTAGTGTTAGAACTTAGTGGGTTCTAGAACCAGATTTTCTGGTTTGAATCCCATCTGTGCCACTTTTTTGTGTAAACTTAGACAAACTACTGTCTACTTCAGTTTTCCTTATCTGTGAAATGTTGAGGGGAGGAATAGCAGTGCATGCCTCACAGAGGTGTTATGAGGGTTAAATCAGAAACTGCTGCAAGTCTTTAGTGACCAACATTATTTATTCAGTGCTTATTTTTGTTACTACTCAATCGCTCTGTTTCTCGTCTCTGGCTCCTTTTTAATTTGCCATTTCTAATTTTTGTATTCTTGTAGACAATAAAGTTCTTCAAATGATGTCTTAAAATAAGAGCCAATAAATTGAGTGATGATTAGATGGATTCTCCAAGAACAAAGCGATTTGGTCTAATTGAAACGTACTTTTTAATTAAGGACTCCTTGTGAAGATTTTATGAAAGAAGGCTTTATTTGGGGTTGGGGGGTACTGACTTAATGCCAAAAGAACTGAGGTGTTTCTGTATCAGGATTATAATGTTTGATCTTAATATATCTGGATATATGAAAATATATTGCTAACAAACATAAAAATGCTATAGACAGTTGTGCTAATTATGCGTTTGATGCTTTGTAACATGTTCTAATTCTAGCAGTATCACTTGATTCTGATCTTCAAAAATTTAGTAGTTTATATAAGATAAACTAAATTTAATATTGATTAATTTGCCCAACGTAGGCAAACTTGCTGCTACTAGCTACCAAAGATTGTCCAGATTATTTTTTTATGAACATAATGGTTCTGACAAAATTGTGAAACTTGAGTTTTAGGTGTAGGATTCAAGCTCCTATATTTTGTAGGGAAGAGGGGTTCTGCTAGGGTATAGTCTCTTTGGATGTATGACCTTTTGCTCTGTGAACAAGTTTTGATGATTGCAAGCTGAGTAGCTAGTGTAGTAGTAACATAGATTGATTAGTATGTAAGTAATTATTGACATTTAAATGAGAAACACTATTGGTAATGTAGAACTGCTTTGGAAATCTGCTTTTCTGAGGGCAATGTAAGACTAAAGCTAAGTTTAGGTTTTATAGAATACAATGTTAACAATCATATGAGATTTTGTTACCATTTCTCTGAGGCAACTTTAACATTTCACTCATAGAAGTTAATTTCTCAGTGATAAAAAGTGTATATATTTTATAGCAATAAACATTTTGTTCCACTTAACTCCTGTGCTCTAGAAAAAGATGAAGATGATGATGATGATTGTTTTATACTTGAGAAAGCAGCAAGAGGGAAAAGGCCTATTTTTGAATGTTTTTGGAATGGACGACTAATACCATATACATCTGTTGAAGAGTAAGTTTTGATTTTTTGCTGAAATTATATTGTTTTATAACCTAATTTTTTCACTAACTAATAATTTTGTTCTGTTTAAGCTTTGACTGGTGTGCTCCACCTAAGAAAAGAGGGCTTGCACCAATTGAGTGCTACAATAGAATATCTGGTGCATTATTCACTAATGACAGATTCCAGGTCAGCACAAATAAACTGACTTTTATGGATCTTGAACTAAAATTGAAAGATAAGAACACGCTTTTTACAAGGATTTTAAATGGACAGGTATGATTTTAAATACCAAGTTTTGAATATTTGCAAATGTTTGTTTTATATACAAGAGTTACTACTAGTACAGATTTATATGACATTTTGCATTCTTTTCATTTTATTTAATCAAGAGTATATAAATTTTCCTTCATAAGAATTTATATGTTCACATCACTCAAAAATTTCAAACTGTTTTGACCATGTTTGGATAAAGTTTATAGATCTTTGTTAGATCTTTCTATCGAGACCTTGTTTCTATTTACCTTCTGTAAATAGAAGCTACAGAAGCGTATCCATTTGATGAGAGCACATAAGAACAATTTTATTTAATACATTGTTATGTTTGTATATTAATAACCGAAATATGCCATTTTAATCTAATCTTGAGGATGAAATTGAGGTAGAACTGTGAAATACTTTGGGCTAAAAGGTGATTTGAAATTAATCAGTATTAAAATACATGAATTGATTGATAGAAAAAGAATGATAGACTTTTTCAAAAGTTGAATTGAGCTAGTGTACTAGTGTACTTTTATTCTATCGAAACGTCTCAGGAACTTTTTCTTTATTTACTACTCATTCAGTCGTTTAATATTCAGTTGCCAAGAGATAGATGCATTTATTGTGAACCTAAAATTGCTGGCCAGTAAAGACAGTACACAGCAAACAGTATTTCTAGTCAGTCAGTCAATCCTACAAGATGTTGAAATTCATTTGGCTGTTATAATAAAAGATTGTGAATCATATAGATTAAGATACTTTTAAAGAATTATCCACTGAGAAAAGTCTTACTTGTACTTAGATATGATACACTTGGTAATAATTATCCAGCATTTATTGAACAATTTGGTTTTTGCAAAAGTTATTCATAATGGGTTAATTTTATTCTTTTGTTACATTGTATTTTTAAAATATCTATTTTCTAATTTTGGGAAATTTCAAATACACAGAGAAATTAAAAGAATATTATAATGAATATCCACATACTCCTCTCCTGTATTAACTGTCATCTTGCCATACTTGTAACGTTGTTCTTTGACTCATTACTAGGTTCCTGAATTTAATTTATACATGTGGTAATTTGGTTGGTAATGAATGCTGAGACTTCTTTACATTTTAGCCTAGAATAATTTCATCTCATACAAGGACTATACATTGAAATGCAGTGTAAAAATTTGGTAGACAGACTGTCCCAGTCCTAGTTAATAATTTTAATGTCTTTGTCAAGTTAAAAAAGAAACAACAGTGACTTGCTGATTCAGAAAGGAGTTGGTCCCTGGGAATAGAGCTAGGGGGAAGTTTTCTTTGAAACTGTATGCCATTTTTGAGTCTTTACCAAGTACATGTATTTCTTATCCAAATAACTCTTTAATGTCAAATATTTTTGTTTCTTAATGATTAAGATATTGGTCCTCTAACTGCAAGCTGTAAAAACTTTAGCTGAAATCATTTTTAATTTTTCCCCATTTTCATTTGGAAATAGTATATTATGGAGTAAGGTATGTAGAAAGAAATGAACTTATGTAACTGCATTGTCTTCTCTGAAAGTATGCAGTGTGGAGATTGTCTTCCCTACTCATTCTCCTACAAATAGGCATTAAACAAATATATAGCAGCTTATGTTTAACTATAAATCTCTGTACTCTCTTGGGTGAAGAATGATAAGCAATAACATTTTCTTTTTATATGTTATTAGAAAACGCTTAATTTTTATTTGTGACTTAATTTTTTGAATAGGTAATAAGCATATTACATAATTAAAAGGAAAAATGTGTTTTGCATAGTAGTGTTTCTCAACCTCTTTTTCATTATCACCCTCATAAGGAATGTTTTTCAGACTTTTTTTCCTAATTGCTCTACTCCATTGACATCCTAATACCATAGATATACCATATATATGTTTATATACTACATGTATGTATTTGTTCTTGATATATAAAAAGAGATTTTTATTGTCCTGTTGAGAATGGGCATGACTCACCATGAGGAGGTTTCCACTTACCCCTTTCTCAAAGCCAGTTATTTCTACTCATTCTTTGCCACTGTTCA
Source organism: Rhinolophus sinicus (assembly GCF_036562045.2). NCBI lineage: Eukaryota > Metazoa > Chordata > Mammalia > Chiroptera > Rhinolophidae > Rhinolophus > Rhinolophus sinicus. Next base: position 44,995,342 of record NC_133758.1, read on the forward strand.
TCGTTTTTTGGTGTATCCTAGAATTTAAAGCAGGGAAGAAAAGCTTTCTTGTTGGTATTGACCATTGAGACCTTGGTTCCAAGGATTTTCTTTCCGTGGTAATGGTTTTGTTAGAAATGTAAATTTGTATGGGAGAAAGAGCCAGCAAAATATTTTAGTTTTTTAATAGGTCTGGAGTGGGTATGTGGAAGGAAAAATGGAATGAATGACCAGTGCCAATGATTATATTTGTTTACTATATTTCATACATTTTAAAATTTTACAGGAGCAGCGAATGAAAATTGACAGAGAATTTGCTTTATGGCTGAAGGACTGTCATGAAAAGTGTGACAAACAAATAAAGTTTACACTTTTTAAAGGAATAATTACACGTTCTGATCTTCCTTCTAAAAAGCAGGGCCCCTGGGCCACATACTCAGCAATAGAATGGGATGGAAAAACATACAAAGCAGGACAGCTGGTAGGTTTAACTTATTTTTAGATTCAATTTTTAGTATAATTTGAAACTAAATTAGATGTATCAGAATTTAACAACAACCAAAAATAATGTATGTATTGGCTCCTCAAGTGCCAGGAAAAAATGGAAAGGCGAAACTGATTTTAATCATGTAACAGCATGGCATTTAAAAACCAACTTATTAGTTGCCTGAGGCTCAATTAGCAACATTTTTATTGTTTCTTGCAATATACTTTACTGAAATGGAAAGTCCCAATGTTTTGTTGTGCTTTTTTTTTTTTAACATGATATGAGGTAATGACTTTCTAGCAAATTTTTATTGAGTACCTGCCTTTTGTAAGTTACTGTGCTTATTGACTGCATGTGGAGAATGCAGAGATCTAGGAAGATATGCTTTGTCCTTAGGGTTATTACAGCCTAAAGTCAGAGATAACCTAAAGATAAATAATAGGTAAGAAGGGGATAAGTGCTATGAAAAGAGAGGGCGAATAGTGCTTTGGCAGTTTAGGAGAGGAGAGAATTTTCAGACTCTGGATGGGCCTGGGAGAAGAGAGTAAATCGTGAAATTCTTTGGGCAAGAAATGACATTTATATGGACTTTGAAAGAGGTAGAGACTCAGGTTTACACAGATTATTACAAAAGTAGAAGGGCATACATTCTCCTCATAAATACGAGTCATTATCATTTATTTAAAGCCTCAGAATTGGATGCAGTCACTTAAAAGTTGTGTGTGTAGCTAGAGCCTTGCTTTTCCAACCAACATTTAGGACTTAGCTGGCAAAGGAGAATGAAAGGGATAAGCTGGTGCGATAGAAGGAAACTAGGAGAATATGGTATCCCTGAATTCAAATAAAGAGTTGCAAGGAGGGGGAAGCAATCAGTTTTTTCAAATTCTGTCTGGTGGTTGAGTAAAAAACTGCTTTCTCAGAGAGGATAATCTCAGCAGAGACAGAGACATAGATAAGTTCCTGCAACCGACTGAGAGAGAGAGAGAGAGAGAGAGAGAGTGTGTTTGTGTGTGTGTATGTGTATGTAGAGAAATAGTTTAGAAATGAGGCTGGAAAGGTAGATTGAGTATAAACTCTTGTAGTCCTTGTTGGGAATTTGTGAATTGGACTGATGGAAATTACCCTTATGTTTTTTTCAAGCCATGTAAGGTAAAGAAATATCATAGGCAAGTTTTGAGCTAATTTATTTGAAGGAAATGATAACTTGTCAGAGTTTTGAGTCACTGTTCATAGTCTGAAAGCAAGATTTCATGGGGGTAAAAGGTTTGAGGTACTTGGGTATTCATAATAACTGATTTTGAAGGAGTTATGGATGTTTTAGACACATGCATAGCTATGACATTTTTGCATGCATAAGCTGCTGTATCTTTACAAAGATGTGTTAGGAATATGTGGAGAACTTCACTAATACAACTTTATTATAATTTGATTGCTTCTCCATTAATTTTTCTAATGATACTGAGTTTTTTCCTTTGTATAAAATGGTTCTGAGAAATTATTATTATTAAACCTGTTTCTCTTAGTAAATATTAATACTAGAGCCTTTTTTTGAAACTAAATATTAGGTCAAGACAGTCAAGACACTTCCTGTCTTTTATGGAAGCATAGAAAAATTTTTTCTTTATGGTGATCATGATGGAGAAGTATATGCTACAGGAGGAGAAGTTCAAATTGCAATGGTAAGACAGAAAGTAATAAAAATATTTATGCAAGTCTGTTAGTACTATTTACTTTTATTTAAATGTAGAAATAAAGGTACAGTATTTTGCTTGAGTTTGGTTTTTCCATTGGATAAAGTAGTATTAGCATGAATTTTTGTGTTTCATATTTGGTGTCTTTAATAATCTATAGAACTTAGCATCGCTATGCCCAGTGCTTAACAGACATACATATGTTATTGCTAGTCAGCACAGTAATTTTGTAAAGTGTACATTTCGTTCAAGACCTGCAAACTAGTAAAGATGAGAGCAAGAATTCTATCTCAAGAATGAATGATTCCCAAATTGGAGTGGGTTTTATCCCTAGTCCGTGCTCTTGTTACTATTTGAATGATATTTAATTAGGCCTAAGGAGGATACATGGAAAATGGAAATAAGCACTGAGGTCTAATGTAATGTAGCTATTATGATTTATGTACTTAATGAGGGCAAAATATGTTGTTTTGGGAGAAATTAATGTTTTCCATTGCAGCTGAACTTGAATAGTTTTCTTTGAAAGGCTGATATGAATTTATTTATTCAGGAACCTCGAGCACTGTATGATGAAATAAAAACTGTGCCCATTGCAAAGCTGGATAGAACAGTTGCTGAGAAAGCTGTAAAAAAATACGTAGAAGATGAAATGGCAAGGTAATTCACGTTTCAAGATGCATGATAAATAAGAAAAATCAAGAGGGATTGTAATGCTTTTAACTATTCTTGAGTGTGTTGTTATACTCTTCTAATAGGGCATTTGTAGTCTAGGTGTATATATTGTGACAAACTTCTTGCCATTAAAATTGTGAGCTCTAGTTATAAAAACAGAATCCTATATTTGTTTTAGAGAAAAAGGAGGAAATTTTATATCTAAAGTGTCACTGTTACATGTACTGTGATTAAGGTATGTTAAAAAACAAACTTTGGCCTATAACTATTAATAGAAGAAAATTGCTGAGAGGTAAAGATTAGTACAAAAGAAATAAAAGGAAATAGAAAAGCAAAACTCTTTCACTCTTGTATAGCTAATGATGCAGTTATTTTGATTCTCACTGAATCTCACTGATAATTCGACTGATAATTCTTTTCCTCTTATTTGAGTTTATCATATCTCTAAAGGGTAATTTATACTATAAATGAATAGAAAAAAAATCATGAAAAATTGACAATTCATGACTTTTAATACCAAGAAGTTTTGCCTGACTTTTTCAGTAGCCACAGTGATGGTTAGGGAGGAGAAAACTTAGGTTATCAGTCATATAGAATTTCAGATTTAACTTTTAAAAAGATATGAAAAATAAATGTTAAAGTTTCTAGTAACTTCTATTTTTCTAATTAAGACCATAATTAAGACATTAAACATTAATATGCTGGTTTCATAATAGGCTCCCTGATAGATTGTCAGTAACTTGGCCTGAAGGAGATGAATTATTGCCAAATGAGATTAGGCCTGCTGGAACCCCCATTGGTATGTTTTTGTTTTTTTCTTAATACTGAAAAAAGATTTTTCTTGTGTCTTACATTTCCAATAAATAAAAGACCATGAAAAATTAAAATGCACTGTAAAGACCTGGCAGATTCATCAGATTCTTTGGGTGTAACTAAGACATTCTTACTTTAAATTTTGGACTAATAGGTGCATTAAGAATTGAAATACTGAACAAAAAGGGGGAGACAATGCAAAAGCTTCCAGGAACAAGTCATGGAGGGTCAAAGAAACTCCTCGTTGAGCTCAAAGTTATACTACACTGTAAGTATACAAACTTATGTGGATCTTTAATATTGTTCTTAAATGTGTAATACAAATTTTAATATCTTCATATAATTATTGATGACCTAGCCATCTGATAGACATGTTGGATTTGATTAAAGTTAGGAATTTCAAATGTGTATGAACAATTCATGTTTTTTTAATTGATAATTTTCTGAGGTTTTTTGTTTTTATTAATTGTATTTTATTTTATTGGGCAATAGTGTTTTTCCAGGACCCATCGCTCCAAGTTAAATTGTTTTCAGTTTAGTTGTCGAGGGTGCAGCTCACTGGACCATGTGGGAATTGAACCCATGACCTTGGTGTTATGAGCACTGTGCTCTAACCAACTGAGCCAACAAGCCACGCCCCTGAATTTTTTTTAAAACACTTTATTCTGAATTTTCCCATGTAGGTAACTGGGGGCTAAAATAAAAATGTGTATGTATGAATAGGAATTTGTACTGGATAGGAATTTAGATAATCTTTAAGATCCTTTCTAAGTAGAAGATATTGTGACACTGAACTTGTGGGCCAAAACTATTTGGCTCTCATACTAATAAGCCTGAGCCACTGTTAGGTAAAGAGGAAAGAACTAGGTACTGTTCCTCATCTTGCATTTTCCTAAGTTGAATCACCTTGTTTAATTTTTTTGTCCATTGTTTTTGTCCTGACTGCCTGAAAATATTTTCACTTTATACTTTCAGTAATCTGTTCTACCACTATATACTTGTGTGTCTGGTTCATGAATTTTGAAGATACAGTATTTTATTCAGTGTGTTTTTATTTCCAACATTTAAAAACCAGTCAGTGATACTGTATACTTTGATTGTATAAATTTCTTATTTGGGCTATCAGCAGCAGTGAACAGTTTGACTAACCCTTTTTACTGAAATACTCATGTTTGGCCTCTGACACCCTATACTATATTTCCCCATCTCTCTCTCTCTCTCTCTCTCTCTCTATGTTTGGTGGTGTGAAACAGCATACATTTATTATCTTAGAGTTCTCTAGGTCATATGTCCCAGATGGGTTTCACTGGGCTAAAATCAAAGTGTCAGCAGGATTATATTCCTTCTGAAGGCTCTGTGGCAGCCTTGGCCTTTTCCACCTTTATAAGCCACCCACATTCCTTGGCTTGTGTTCCCTTCCACAATTTTCAAAGCCAGAAGTATAGCATCCTTCAATCTCTCTGTGAGTCTGACCCTCCTGCCCCCCTATTATTACAAAACAAAACAAAACAAAAACTGTATTTCTTAATTTAAAAAATACATTTTTGTTGTGGTAAATTATTTAAGTATGTATAATATACACTTAACCATTTTTAAGTATACAGTTTAGTGGCATTAAGTTCATTCACATTGTTGTATGATCATTACCACAATCTATCTCCAGAACTATTTCTTTATCCCAGCCTGAAACTCTGCAGTAACTTCCCGTTACTCCCTCCCCTCATCCCCTGTTCTACTTTCTGACTCTGTGAATTTGACTGTTTTAGTTATCTAAGGGGAATCATACAATATTTGTTCTTTGTGTCTAGCTTATTTTACTTAGCATAATGTCTTCAAATGCCATCCATGTTGTAGCATGTGTCAGAATTTCCTTTTAAGGGTTAAATAATATTCCATTGTATGTATATATCACATTTTGTCTGTCCGTTCATCTATTGATGGACACCTGGGTTCCTTCCATGTTTCAGCTATTGTGAATAATGCTGCTCTAAATATTGGTGTACAAATATCTGTTTGAGTCCCTGATTTCAATTCTTTTGGATATATACCAAGATGTGGAATTGCTGGATCATGTGCTAATTCTGTGTGTAACTTTTTTAAGAACTGCCATACTGTTTTCCATTTTACATTCCCATCAGCAATACACCAAGGTTCCAGAATCTCTACATCCTTGTCAACATGTTATTTTGTTTTGTTTTTTCTCTTTCTGCATCCTTGTCAACATGTTATTTTCTGGTTTTATTTTTTTGTTTTATTTTATAAACATCATCCTAATTAGTGTGAGGTGGTATCTTATTATGGTTTTGAATTGCATTTCCCTAATGATCAGTGCATTTGAGCACCTTTTTATGTGCTTATTGGCCATCTCTAGATATTCTTTGGAAAAATGTCTATTCAAGTTCTTTGACCATTTTAAAATCCAAATTTTTTGTTGTTGAGTTGTAGATGTTCTTTATATATGTTTTGGCTAATAATCCCTTATCAGATACATGATTTGCAAATATTTTTTTTTACTTTGTGGGTTACATTTTCACCCTATTGATGGTGTCCTTTGATGCAGAAAAATTTATAGTCCAGTTTGTCTATTTTTGCTTTTGTTGCTTGTGATTTTGGTGTCATATCCAAGAAGTCATTTCCCAATCCAATGTCATGAAGCTTTTCTTGAACATTTATTTCTAAGAGTTTTGCAGTTTTATCTCCTACATTTAGTTATGTGATCCATTTTGACTTTTATATAAGTTAACTTCTTATTTTTTGTATATGGTTAACTTCTTTTGTATGGGGATATTCAGTTTTCTCAGCACCATTTATCAAAAAGACTGTCCTTTGTCCATTGAATGGTCTTGGTACTCTTGTCAAAAATCATTTGACAGTATATGCAATGGTTTATTTCTGGGCTCTTTATTTTATTCCATTGGTCTATATATCTGTGCATATGACAGTATCACACTGTTGCTTTTTTTGTTTTTTGTCTTGGTTTGTTTTAAAAAATTTACTGACATGTAATTGACATACAATAGCCTATTAATTTCAGGTGTACATCTTAAGTGATTCTACATTACATACATTACAAAATGATCTCCAGGATAAGTCTAGTTACCATCTGTCACAATACAAAGTTGTTACAATATAATTGATTACAATCCCTATGTTGTACATTACATCCCATGATTTATTTTATACTCTGTTTCCCCGAAAATAAGACCCAGCCGGACAATCAGCTCTAATGCATCTTTTGGAGCAAAAATTAATATAAGACCCAGTCTTATTTTACTATAAGACCCGGTCTTATGATTAATATAATATAATATAATATAATATAAGGCCAGGTCTTATATTAATTTTTGCTCCAAAAGACGCATTAGAGCTGATTGTCTGGCTGGGTCTTATTTTCGGGGAAACATGGTAACTGGAAATTTGGGCCTTGCTTAATCCCCTTCACCTATTTTGCCGAACCTCCAACCCTATCCCTCTCTGGTAACAACCAAGTTTGTTTCGTGCATCAATGAGTCTGTTTCTCTTTGTTGTGTTTGTTCATTTATTTTGTTTTTTAGATTCCACATAAAATTATGTGGTATTTGTCTTTGACTTCTTTTGCTTAGCATAAAACACTCTAGCTCCATCGATGTTGCAAATGACAAAGTTTTATTTTTTTGAAGGTTGAGTAAGTACCACACTGAGTCCTCCAATTTTGTTCTTTTCAAGATTATTTTGACTGTTTGGCTCCCTTGAGATTTCATATGAATTTAGAGTTGGTTTTCTATTTCTGCAAAATACAGCATTGGGGTTTTGAATGGGATTATATTACATCTGTAGATCAGTTGGGTATTATTATCATCTCAGCAACCCATGAATATGATTTTGTCTCTTGCAAGTTTACTGAATTTATTAGCTCTAACAAGTTTTTGATGGAATCTTTAGTGTCATCTATGAACAGGTACAATTTTACTTCTTCCTTTCCAAAATGGATTCCTTTTTTTCCCTCCCTCCCTCCTTCTGTTTAATTGCTCTGGCTAAGACTTCCAATACTATGTTGAATATAAGTGGTGACAGTGGGCATCCTTGCCTTGTTCCTGATCTTAGAGATAAAGCTTTCAGTCTTCCATCAAGTATGATGTTAGCTGTGGGGTTTTTGTAAGTCTTCCAGGCTTCACACATGATCTAGCCCTGTCTCCCTCTTCAACTTCATTTCATACCATTTTCATCCTCACTCACCATAATCCTAATCATAATTGTATTCTTTTTGTTCCCATACAAGTCCAATTTTCTCACCTCTAAACCTTTGGATGTGTTTCTTCTGCCTAAAATTTTCAGATAGCAAATCTTTGACAAGCTGTTTTATTTCTCAAGTTTTAGATTGTCACTTTCTCAGAGAAGCTTCTAATAATAACATGTTTTATGTTTTGTAGTTTCATGTTTATTTCCTTAAATTTATTTTTATAACTGGAATCCTGTTATTTGTTAACTGTGTCTCTGTTCTCTAAAATAAGGGTGGCAAACTATTTGTAAAGGATCAGATAGTAAATATTTAGGTTTTGAGGTGTCATAAGTTCTTTGTCACAGATACCTAACTGACATTCTAGAATGAAAGCAGCCAGGGACAAGGGACAATAAAGTAGTTTATGGACCCCTTGCTTTAGAAGACATAAACTCCATGCAAGGATATTTTTTATATTTTCGTTTTTCTTTCTAGTGATTATAGGAGGTAATTATTAAATATTTGTTGAATAAATACATTAAAAAATCATAAAGTTGCTTTATCTTTTTTAGAGAACTTCTGATGGTTGTTTACAGTTTAATTTCCATTACAAATTTATAATTGCAACTCATTTAAAATTAAATTTTTTATTATGAATGAAACAAATAATAAAACAGAATTATGTAATGGACCCTGATATATATCAGTTAACCTAATTCAACAATTACCCAGTATTTGGTTGTACTTGCTTCATGTGTTCTTTTTCAAGGTTGTTGAATTGCAGGTGTGTGCATCTCCAAAAACGTGTATATTTGCAATTAGCATAGTAATTCCTTGGTGGCATCTAATACCTAATCCAACCTTTAGTGCTGATGGAACATTGAATTCACTTGGCAGATATGATTATAAAGTTGTCCTTTTACTCATCATGTATTGGTTTCATCCATTAATGAAGTTTTCTTGATTTAGTTACTTGGTATAGATAAACGTGATATTTTTCCCCCTGATTCTTTCATTCCTTCCTAATTTATTGACATATTATATTGGTTTCAGACATACAACATAGTGATTAATCATTTATATAACTTATGAAGTGATCACCCCAATAAATCTAGTACCTATCTGATACCATACATAGTTATTACAATATTATTGACTACATTCCTTATGCTGTACTTTATATGCCCATGACTATTTTGTAACTACCAATTTGTACATCGTAATCTCTTCCCCTTTTTCACCCATCCCCCCAACCCCATTCCAATCTGGCAACCATCAAAATGTCCTCTGTATCTATGAGTTTGTTTCTGTTTTCTTTGTTCATTTATTTTGTTTTTTCGATTCCACATATAAGTGAAATCATATGACATTTATCTTTCTCGGACTTACTCCACTCAGCACAACACTCTATAGATACATCCATGTTATTGCAGATGGCAAGATTTTATTGATTTCTATGGTTGAGTAGTATTCCATTGTATATATGTACCACCTCTTCTTTATCCATTCATCCATTGATGGACACCTAGCTTGTCTCCATATCTTGGCTGTTGTAAGTAATGCTGTAATGAACATAAGGATGCACATGTCTCTTTGAAGTAGTGTTTTGGGTTTCTTTGGATAAATACTCAGAAGTAGGATTACTGGGTCCTTCTTTGTCTCTTGTTACAGCCTTTGTTTTAAAGTCTATATTGTCTGGTATAAGCATTGCTACTCCAGCTTTTTGTTTGTTTGTTTCCATTTTCATGAAATACCTTTTTCCATCCCTTTACTTTCAGTCTGTGTGTGTCTTTCCCTCTGAAGTGAGTCTCTTGTAGGTAACATATATAAGGGTATTGTTTTCTTAGCTAATCAGCCACCCGATGTCCTTTGATTGGAGCATATTGTCTGTGTCTATGAGTTTTTGTTTCTTTATTTGCTTGTCTTATTCCTTTGTTGCTTTCAGTTTCATATCCCACATCTGAGTGAAATCATATTGTTCTCGACTTTTTCTGTGTGACTTATTTCGCTTAGCATAATAATCTCAAGATCCATCCATTTTGTCGCAAATGGCATTATTTCCTCTTTTCTAAGGGCAGAGTCTTGTTCTGTTACGTATATATACACCACATCTTCTTTGTCCAGTCATCTATTGAAGGATACTTTGGTTGTTGCCATGTCTTGGCCACTGCTTTGTTTCAATTATTGTAGTCGTCATTTCTGACTGGCTGTTTTTTATGTTTTCTATCTGTTTTTTATTGTTTCCTATCTCTTTGTGAAAGTTCTCAGAGATCATCTACTTTTCCCCTAAGTTCATTGAGCACTCTATAAACAGTGTTTTGAACTCTGTGTTTGGTAGATTGCTTGTCTCCATTTTGTCTAGGTTTTTATCTGGAGCTTTGTTCTGTTTTTTTATTTGGGACATGTTTCTTTGTTTCCTCATTTTGGCTGCTTCCCTGTATTTGTTTCTATATTAGGTGATGCTGCTATGTTTTCCAGTCTTAATAGGGTGGCCTTATGTAGTAGATGTCCTTTGGGGCCCAGTGGCGCAGTCTCCTGGTACCCTGGTCTGGGTGCTGCAAGTGTGTCCTTTTTGTGGTTTGTGTGTTTCTTCGTGTTGTAGTTGAGCCTTGGTTGCTGTTTGCACATCAGTGGGAGGGATTGACCCTCAAGTTGATTGGTTGTGAGGACTGGCAATGACTACAATGGAAGAGCTGTTGTGCAGGGGCTGACCCTATGTAGCAGGATTCACTTTAGCAGGGCTCTGGTGCCTGCCCAATTTGCCCTTTGGGTGTATCACCTGCGGAGGCAGCTGGGTGGTGCTCCGTTTTGGTGCAAAACTGGCCACCGGGTGTGCAAGTCCCGGGGCATCTTGGGAGGGTCCCTGCCACAGACCAAGTTTAGCTGCAGCCTGTGCCTTGCCCGGGGCCACCTAGCATGAGCCAAAGGCAGTATGCCACTGTGTTCCACTTGTGTTGAGTTCGGAGGCGCTTGGGAGAGGCCACTCCACAAACTGAGTCCGTCTGACGCCAGTGCTGGGCTTTGGGCTGCTCAGCCAAGTGTTCAGGGCATGCCGAGGCCAATTGCTGCTTTTTTGAGTTTTGTGAATTTTTGAGAGATTTTAGGAAAGTCCATAGCATGAGCCAATACAGGCCATTTGTATGGAAAAGCCACTGGAAGTGGCTTGAGTGTGTCCGGAAGTTGAGTAAGGTGGGGTCTCGGGAAAATCAGCTAGGGAGGGGGTGAAGAGTGTGTTAAAACTAGGTTGATGGAGACTCAGATGTGGTCAGTGCCTGTGTCTGCATCTTGGGTCATGGGAAGGCTCAACAATGGAACAATGAATTCTGCTAGAACTTCTGTCTGGGAGAAAGCTGCTCCTCCAGGCCTCGTCCTGGAGCCAGGCTGTCAGTTCCTCCCTGTATATCCCTGGCACCTTTCGAACTGCTGCCCCAGCGCTGGAGCTGAGAGCAATTGAGGTTGTCAGCTAGTAAGTCCTTACGTGGGCCCTTTAAGAGGAACACTTGGGTCTCCAGCCCCACTCTGTCTCGCTCAACCACTATCTCTACTGGTTTTTACTTCCAGAAGTTGTGGGGACTTCTCTTCCCAGCAGTTGAACCCGGGACTGGGGAGCTTGGTGTAGGGCTGGGACCCCTCACTCCTCAACGAGCGACCTCCACAGCTGAGATATCCCTCCCAATTGTTAATGTTCACACACAGATGTGGAACCAGTCCGTTCTGTGTCTCTGCCACTTTTATCAGTTTCAAGGTGGCTTCTTCTGTATGTCCTTAAATGTAGGACCACTGTTCAGGTAGATTTTTAGGCGATTCTCAATGATGGTTGTTCTGTAGTTTAGTTGTAATTTTGATGTGGTCGTGAAAGGAGGCAAGCACTGTTTTCCTATTCTGCCATCTTGACCAGAAATCCCCTGCAATACATTCAAATAGTTTCAAAATAATAATGCTAATGTAATTACTACTAATAAGACAGCTGAATTAAATCTGACTTTTTTGCACCTCTGTTTGTCCTTAAAATACATTTCTCTATAAATGGTAAAAATTATTCTGAAGTCATTTGAAATTATTTTCTCTTTTTTATGTGGTCTTATCACCTACTTGATAATCATTTGGTTTTGTTTATGAATTGCTTTGTTTTAATTCTGCTTTTTGAATATTTAAGTCATTAACATAATTCCAAAATAAAAAATAATTAGGAATATTTCAGAGAAGTTATATTATCCCTCTACTCTGTTTTTTTGTTTTTGTTTTTTTTTACCCTTTATTTGTTTTTGGCTTATATTTCTTGTTTTTGCTGTTATAATGCTAAGGAAGAACAACTATATTCATGTTTCTTTCCATTTTTTACAAAAAAAGGTAGCACTTTGTTTTTATATAAATATATATGTTTGTACTCCTTGCTTTTTTTTTCTTAACAAATAACGAGAGCTTAGAGATTACCTTATATTAATAAAATATTCTCTTTTACTGTTGAAGGAAACTTTTAAGGAAAGTGATTTTTAATATCAAAAACATATCTATATTCTTTTGTTTGTACTATTTAAGCTTATTTACTCATACGTTTTTAGGAATTCAAATAAAGGAATTTTAGTGAAGTCAATGATAAAATTTTTATTATGCTGTTCACTTGCATAGGATATGTTGATTTCTTCTGAAGTTTCAAAACAATTTTTAAAAATGTACAACAAAAGTACATATTTGATGCCATTGTAACATTTCGTATTCATGCTCTGTATTCAGTTTCACAAGGTGTAAAAACTTCTTTTTTTCTTTTACTAAGCTTCAAGTGGAAATAAAGAAATCATTTCACATATTAGTCAACATGGAGGAAAATGGCCTTACTGGTTTAAAAAAATGGGTGAGTTATTCTGAATGTTAAAATTATATCAGTATTATTTGACTTGATTTATAATTCCTTCCTAATTTTTCCAGAAAATATTCAAAAGTTGGGGAATTATACATTGAAATTACAAGTTGTATTGAATGAAAGTAATGCGGACACTTATGCTGGAAGACCTTTACCATCTAAAGCAATTAAATTTTCTGTTAAAGGTAAGCAAAATACTAATTTATAACTATATGCTAAAGATGGCATTTTAAATCGAGGAGGAATAGATAGATAATTTAGTGAAAGATGTTGAACAAATTATGTAACCATCTTGATCTTAAAATGACTTTGTAATTCTTTTTCATTATTATAGCCTTCTAAATTTTGAAGTCATGATTGTTTTCTAGCTTTTCTTGTTGCTGGTAGAAGGTAAAGTTATTTTGATTCCTGACCTTTGCTTATGAACCCCTCTATTCCTATCTCCTAGTCTTCCCTCTGCTCTAACCCCCAGATGTTTGAAGAAACTGTTTTGTTTTTTGACCCAGTTTCTATCATTTTAAATTCTAGGAATTTTCATTGAATTACTTTGATTTTGTACTCTGTTCATCTTTCTACAACATCTGCTGTTACGATGTTGGACCTCTTCACTGATGTACTAATATTCTTTTTTGGAGTTTCCATTTCTTGCTCTTAATTTTCTACTTTTTGGGAGATTCTCTTAGCATGATATTTTACGTTTTCTATTGAGTTTGTCCTTTCTGCTATCATTTTTTCGTTTCTAAAATACATTTTTTATTTTTTGGTTATTTCCTTTCAGTGTATTTTCTTCCTACCGCATGGATTCAGTATCTTTATTAATTAAATCTCTGAGCCTATTAATAAATGGAAGTTTTTCTTTCTTTTTTTTTTTTTGTTAGTTTCAGGTGCACAAGACAAAGTAATACTTAGACGTTTATCATTTATATCCCTCACACTGTGTGAATCCCCCTCCCCCCATCCACTGTCCCTCTGACATCGCACAGAGCCATTACGTTTCCACTGTCTCTATTCCTAATGCTGTACTCCGCTTCTTGTAAGTATATACATACACTCATATATATATAATAAACATATATATAATATATATGTAAAGTTTACATTCATTATTGTTCAGCTTCAGCTTCAGGTGTACAGTACAGTGATCAGGCATCTACATCTTCCCTGAGGTGGTCTCCCTAATGAGATAAGTGTCCATCGGATACCCTACAAAATCTTTACAACATTATTGATAACATTCCCCAAATTAATTTTCAAAACCCCATGGCCATCTTGTGGTTACTGACTGTTTTCCAATCCCCTCACCTTCCCCCTTATCCCCCCCACCGCCCATCTAGCAACCCTCAGTTTTTCCTCTATGTCTCCAAAACTGTTTCTGATTAGTTCATTCACTTATTCTTTTCTTTAGATTCCACATATAAGTGAGATCATATGGCATATGGTATTTGTCTTTCTCTGTCTGACTTATTTCACTTAACATAATGTTCTCTAGGTCCATCCATGTTATTGCAAATGGTAAGATTTCTTTCTTCTTTATGGCTGCGTAATACTCCATTGTATAAATGTACCACAGTTTCTTAATCCAGTCATCTACTGATGGGCATTTCGGTTGTTTCCATGTCTTGGCTATTGTGTATAGTGCTGCAATAAACAGGAGTGCGTAAAGTTTTTTGAATTAGAGTTTTGGATTTCTCCGGATAGATACCTAGGAGTGGAATTGCTGGATCATAAGGTAGTTCCATTTTCAGATTTTTGAGATACCTTCATACTGTTTTCCATAGTGGCTGCACCAATCTGCAATCCCACCAACAGTGCACAAGGGTTCCCTTTTCTCCACATCCGTGCCAGCACTTGTTGTTTGTTGATTTATTGATGATAGCCATTTTGACTGGGGTGAGGTAGTATCTCATTGTGGTTTTTATTTGCATTTCTCTAATGGTTAGTGAGGTTGAGCATTTTTTCATATGTCTGCTTGCCATCTGTATGTCCTATTTAGAAAAATGTCTCTTCATGTCTTCTGCCCGTTTTTTAATTGAGTTGTTTGTTTTTTTGGAGTTGAGTTGAATTTTTTATAAATTTGTGATATTAACCCCTTATCGGATATATCATTGGCAAATATCTTTTCCCATTCAGTGGGATCCCTTTTTGTTTTATTGATGATTTCCTTTGCTGTGAAAAAACTTTTTAGTTGGTGTAATCCCACATGTTTATTTTATCTCTTACTTCTCTTGCGCGAGGGGATATATCAGTAAAAATCTTACTCCAGGTAATGTCTGTGATGTTTCTTAGTGGTAGTTTTTCTTGAAGTTTTTAAACTTTATTCATAGTCTGTTTCCTCTATGGTATTGTATGTATTATGTATTTATTTATTTATTTATTTTGAGGTTTTTCTGGGTCTTTTATATTAGGTGCTCTCTTACCTGACTTATGATTTGCTCACATGTAAGAATAGGGCATTTGAAAGCTTTTATTTCATTTATGGAAATTATAATGTGGAAATTGTTAGGTTTTTTTTTTTGGTTTTTTTTTTCCTCTGGGTCAGTTCAGATTCTCCAGCGTCCTGCTAGGAAGGTAAACACCTGGCTTCCAACATTTTGGGAGCCAATCTTGGGAAGGCTGTTGAGAGTCTCACATTTAGTATATAATCTTGAGCTGGAATTTCCTATTTTCATTAAACTATGACAATTTTAGTAGTGCTGTGTCCCTCACTCCTTAGACCTACTCTTTTTACCTTGCCCAGAGAATAAACCTTCTGTTTATTGCTGCGGCTGAGGAAGGCAGTTCACTGGCTCTATATATCGAGCATAGGACTCTGTGGAACTGTTTTCTTAAACAGGCTTCAATAGACTTTTTTTTTTTTTAATTTTCGTTTTTAATCCAATTTGATACAGCCATTCCTGAGACTTGTGGGTGTTCTACAGAGTGAATTAGATGGATTCTCTGCCTGCTTTGTTGATGATTGAGATTTTGAGGTTCTTGAGTCTTTTTGCTACGTTGGTGATACTTGTTTATATGTTCTCCAGCTTTCAAATTCTGTTACTATTATCTTTTTCTTCATTGGTTTTGTAGGTTTAGGCCTCTTTAAAAAACAAAAATCTCGGTGGTGTCATTGTGGAGGTTTTGGAGAGGGCTGATCTAAGTGTCTGATAATTTCGCTTTTTTTAATAGGAAGTGCTGCCATAGAGATCTTTCTTTTTTGTACATATAAATCTTCCATATTCTTTTAACAGCTGTGGAACACATTCCATAGTGTGGATGTGGTGGTTTAAGCAATTCTCTGTGATGATCATTTCAGTTGTTTTCCAATTTTTTGGCTGTTACAAGCTATATTGGTATATGGGACTAAATTATGCTGCTCTTTGTATACATACTAGAATTTCTCTAGGGTGTATACCAACAAATAGAATTGCCTAGCTGAAGTATATGTGCTTTTAAATATATTATTAAATATATTAAATATATTTAATAACATTTTAAATATATTTGCTGTCAAAATGCCTTCCCAAAAGGTTGTACCATTGTACTCTCTCCAACAAAACTATGAGAGTTCTAGTTTCCCTGTGGTCATTCCTGGCCAACCTAGATATTTATGTAACTTACTTGGCAGTTAAATTATTCCTTTAGTTATTAGGTTATGCCTCTCCTCTAGGCTGTATTGGACACTTTATGTCATCTGTGAAAGCCTGTTCATTTGCTGTGTCCATTTCAATAGTTAACGCTGTGGTTCTCAAATTTAAGCTTATTTCTGAATCACCTGGAGGGTTTATTAAAACAGACTGCTGGGCATCAAGCCCATACTTTCTGACTCGGGATTTAAGGGGGGAGCCTTAGAATGTGAATATCTAATAATTTCTCAGGGATGACTGAACCTGTTAGAATACAGACCGCACTTTGAGAACAGTTGGTTTATAGGAGGCTTTATATATTCTGGATTTTAATTCTTTGTTGCATGTGTTACAAATGTTTTCTCATGTAGAACTTCTCTTTTAACTTTGTTTATTGTATCTAATAAGATATTTTAAACTTTATCAAATAAATAATTTTATACATATTAAGTATGTGTTTAACAATGTTTTGCCTTATTTTTACCTTTGTAAGGTTATAAGAATATTGTTTATTCTAATAATCTCTACTTCTAGAATTTTACTTTTATGAATATTGAGATAAAATCTAACTTTATTATTTTCCCAGGTTGATTATAGATATAATTTACGTAATTTTGCATAGATTTAAACTGCCACCTGATTTAGCAGTCTAATTTCCTGTATATAAATGAATCTGTTTCTGACCTACAGTGAATTTTCTGACAAATGACTTTGTTTTCCATTTTTACCTTTCTTTAAAGAGGGTAAGCCGGAGAAATTCTCATTTGGTCTCCTGGATCCCCCTTTTCGTGTTGGAGTTCCGTTCAATATCCCTCTGGAGTTTCAGGATGAATTTGGTCATACTAGTCAACTAATAAATGATATTCAACCAGTTCTTGAAGCAAGGTAATTTGAAGTATCGACTTGTATTTGACTTTTCGTATTTGCTAAGCATTTACTGTCTTCTTTTTCTGGCTTAATTTTTTTTTATGTGGTTAACTACAGTATTATTAAAATGTTTAGAGGGTTTTATGATACCTGGGTAATTTATTTAGCACCAAGCTATCCTCCGTGACTACAGTATTATATATAAATTGACTCGCATATTTAAAGTAATTGTTGGAGATAACCTCATAAAAATGGCAACGTGAGGTGAGCCTCTTGAAATCTCCCCTGGAATTTACAACATGTTGAACAACTATAAATCCACAAAGAACTCCCTGCACAGCAGACAGACAAGACCAAGAGAAGCACAAGTGAAATAATCTAAAGGAGCGCAAATTGCCGAGCGGAGGGAGAAGGAAAAGGGGAAGTACAGAGATGTGGGCCCTGTGTGCGCAGCAGCGTAGAGGAGCTTGGAGCTCTGAGCTCCCTGCATTCCAGAACTACCGCAGTCATGGGAGAGGGAAGAATTCGGACTGCTGGTGCTCTGCTTATGGCCCACAGTCCCACCTGAAGGATCAGCATATAACACGGCTGAAGCCAATGTTAACGGCAGCAAAGACTGAAGGAAGAAGGGTGAAAATGGCGGTTTAAGCCCTCACTGCTGAGCAGAGGACAGACGGAACTCATAGGTGTGGAGCATAAGCGCCCCCTCCCCAACCACCAGAGCTTGCCCCACCCCCACCCTCCCAGTGCTAGAAGTGAAAAGGTAGCAGTGTCAGATAAAAAGAACAGGATATTTTCAGTTCTGACAACTAGCCCCACAGCCACAGACTCACAGCCCAAATAGTTCTGGCAAAAGGGAGGGAGCCTTGGGTGCAGGACTAGCTGTGCTGGTGGTCGCCGCCATTGCTCGCAACCATCTGTCATGCCTCTTTACCCCCCCACACACATATCTGGGTGGATCCCTGTAGGGGTAAACAGAGCTGCTGAAACACACAGGCTCTAAAACTGGTGCAGGAACCTTTGGAACTTCAGAAGTTCTCCACATCCCCCAACAGAAGCGGTGCCCTATAACCCAGGCAACCTGTTCACAGACGAAAAGCCCACCATCCAGGGAAACGCCCCATTGTGAGAGAAGCCGGAACAGTGCAGAGAAAATATAACTACAGCGTGAGAGTAAATAAAAGGCTGTAGTCCGACAGAAAATAAAACATTCTACCAACATCTACAGGAAAACAAAAAAAAGACCTCTTCTTATCAACCTGTTAAAGAACTCACTCCTGTAGATGCCTAGGAAGAAAAATAATACTTCATTAATTGCCGTGAACAACCAAGGTTACAAGACAGCTCAGAAAGAAAATGAAAAGTCTCCAGAAAATGAATTTAAAGACATGGAAATACGTGACTTAAATGACAGAGAATTCAAGATTGCAGTTCTGAAAAAACTCAACGAGATGCAAGAAAACACAGACAGTTTAATGAACTCAGAAACACAATCAAAGGACAAAATGAACATTTTACCAAAGAGATTGAAATTTTAAAACAGAACCAAATAGAATTTCTAGAGATTAAGAACTCAATAAAAGAAATAAAGAATGAAATAGCCAGCTTAGGTAATAGAGTTGACCAGATGGAGAAAGAATCAGTGACATCGAAGATAGAAATCTGGAAATGACACAGATGGAAGAAGAGAGAGACTTGAGAGTTAAAAGAAATCCGCAAGGACTTTCTGAGTCCATCAGAAAGAGCAACATAAGAGTAATGGGCATATCAGAAGGAGAAGAAAGGGAGAAAGGAACAAAGTATATTCAAATAGTCGATGAGAACTTCCCAAACTTGTGGAAAGAACTGGATCCTCGAATCCAAGAAGCAAATAGAACACCTAATTACCTCAGTCCCACCAGGCCTTCTCCAAGGCACACTGTACTGAACCTGTCAACAATTAACGACAAAGGAAGAATCCTCAAGGCAGCCAGGGAAGAGAAGATGGTAACCTACAAAGGAAAGCTCATTAGATTATCATCAGATTTTTCATCAGAAACTCTACAGCCAGGAGAGAGTGGAATCAAATATTCAAACTATTGAAAGAGAGAATTTATGAGCCAAGAATAATATAGCCAACAAAGGTATCCTTTAAATGTGAAGGAGGAATAAAGACCTTTCCAGACATACAGAAGCTGAAGGAATTTTCTAACACACGACATGCACTGCAAGAAATATTGAAGGAGGCTATTCGACCTGAAACAAAAAAACAAAAGAAAACCATGAATTTTCTCTTTTTACAAACAAACAGAGGCAGGAAATGGCTACCCCTATACCAAATAGGACATTATACACTTAAACATAGCTGACAGGGTAAAGAGGGGAAAAAAGAAAAGAGTCTTAAAAAAAGAGAAGACAACTTGCTACAGCAGCGCAGAAATTTACTTACAGCATAAATAGGGATAATTTGTAACAACAAAACATAAAAGGGGAGAGCGTAAAGGTCTGAACCAGCACAAGGGAATGGAGAAAGTAAGCATACTGAAGAAAATGGAATACTCTAAATATGAAACTTTCTTTTACATAAACTATAATGGTAATCACTAAAAAAAATCCAGAACTGGAATATATGGCATAAAAAAAGAAGAAATAGCGGGGGAAATAATAGAATAACACCCCACTGAAATAATAGACAGCAACAAAAAGGCAAAGAAACAATGGAGGCACCATCCTACATACAATGATAGGAAATGCCCATATATCAATATTCACTCTAAATATAAATGGACTGAACTCCCCAATAAAAAGGCACAGCAGCAGATTGGATCACAAAACTAAACCCAACCATATGCTGCTTCCAAGAGACACATTTCAGTTACAAGGACAAACATGGACTCAAAGTGAAATGGTGGAAACAGACATTCCAAGCAAATGGTATTCAGAGAAAATCAGGTGGTCATACTGATATCAGATGAAACAGACATAAGGATGAAAATGGTAGCAAGAGACAAAGATGAACGTTTTATAATGATAAGGAGAAATATATAACAAGAAGACATAACAGTCACCATTATTTATGTCACCAATCAGGGAGCACTCAAATACACAAAGCAACTGCTAACAAAACTAATGGAAGAAATTGACCAAAACAATTATAGTAGGGGACATAAATACATCATTGACAGCTATGAATAGATCATCCTAACAGAAAATAAATAGCCCTAAATGACATATTAGATGAAATGGACATATTGACATATATAGAGCACTTCATCCTAGAACATCAGACTACACATTCTTTTCTAGTATACATGGAACATTCTCAAACATAGACCATATATTGGGATATAAAACTAGCCTTAGCAAATTTAAGAAGATTGAAATTATCCCAAACATATTAAGAGAACACAAGGCTTTGAAATTGGATGTCAACTGCAAAATGAAAGCAGGAGAAACCACAAATGGGTGGAGATTAAACAACATACTTTTAAAAGAATGACTGGGTCAAAGGAGAAATAAGAGGAGAGATCAAAAGATACATAGAAACAAATGACAATGAAACCACATCCTACCATAATTTTGGGAATGCAGCGAAAGCATTTTTAAGAGGGAAATTTATATCATTGCAAGCCTATTTCAAGAAAGAAGAAAAATTCCAGATAAGTAAAATCACATTACACCTTAAAGACGGAGAAAAAGAAGAACAAATGAAACCCAAAGTCAGCAGAAGAAAGGAAATAATAAAAATTAGTGCAGAACTAAAGGAAGTAGAGAACAAAAAGACAACAGAAAAAGTTAATGTGACAAAGAACTGGTTCTTTGAAAAGATTAATAAAATTGACAAACCCTTGGCTAGACTCACTAGGATAAAAAGAGAAGAGACATAAATAAACAAAATCAGAAATGAAAGGGGAAGTTACCACGGATGCCACAGAAATACAAGGGATAATGGAATACTATGAAGGATTATATGCCACCAATTTCAATAACCTAGAAGAAATAGACATGTTCTTAGAAACATACAGCCTTCCTAGGCTGAATCACAAAGAATTGGAAAATCTAAATAGCCCAATCAACAGTAAGGAAATTGAATCAGTCATCTGAAACCTTCCCAAAAGCAAAAGTCCGTGACCAGATGGCTTCAATAGTGAATTTTACCAAACATTCAAAGAAGATCTAATACCTGTCTTACTCAAACTCTTCCAAAAAACTGAAGAAGTGACAATACTTTCTAACTCATTTTATGAGGCCAACATCACCCTGATACCAAAACCTGCTAAAGGTAACAGAAAAAAAGAAAATTACTGACCAATATCTCTGATGAATACAGGTGCAAAAATCCTAACCAGAATTCTAGCAAATAGAATGCAGTGATGCCTTAAAAAGATTATACATCATAACCAAGTGGGGTTCATCCCAGGGGCACAAGAATGGTTCAATAGACACAAGTTGATCAGTGTGATACATACACCACATAAACAAAAGAAAGGACAAAAATTATGTGATTGTATCAATAAATGCAGAAAAAGCGTTTGACAAGAGACAACATTGATTTATGAGTAAAACACTTAATAAAATGTGCATAGAAGGAAAATACGTAAACATATTAAAGCCCGTATATGATAAGCCTTCAGCTACTATCATAATTAATGGTTAAAAACGGAAGCCCTTTGCTCTATGTTCAGGAACATGACACTTTATTACCTCTGCTTTTCAACATAGTATTGGAAATCCTAACCAGAGCAGTTAGGCAACAGAAGGAAATAAAAGGCATCCAACTTGGGAATGAAGAAATTGTATTGTCACTTTTTGCAGATGACATGATGCTATATATAGAAAACCCTAAAGACTCCACCAAAAAGTGATAAACAAAAAAATGAAGACAGTAAAATTGCCGGCTACCAAATCAATGTACAAAAGTCCATTGCGTTCTTATACACTAACAATGAAATCTCAAAAAAAGAAATAAAAAACATTTCTTTTTGCAATTGCAACAAAAAGAATAAAATACCTAGAAATGAACATAACCAAGGATGTGAAAGACTTATATACTGAAAAGTAGTAGACATTTTTAAAAGAAACTGAAGAAGAACCAAGAAATGGAAAGACATTCCGTGTTCATGGATTGGAAGAATCCATAGTTAAAATGGCCATATTACCCAAAGCAATATACAGATTTAATGCAACCCCCATCAAAATCCCAATGGCATTTTTTAAAGAAATTGAACCAAAAAAACATCAGATTTGTATGGAACCACAAAGGACCCCGAATGGCCAAAGCAATCCTAAGTAAAAGGAGCAATCCTGGATGTCACACACTCCCTGACTTCAGCTTGTACTACAGGGCAACAATAATCAAAACAGTATGGTATTGGCAGAAAAACAGACACACAGACTATTGGAATAGAATTGAGAAACCAGAACTTAACCCATATAAATGCGGACAGATAATTTTCGACAAAGAAGCCAAAAACACAATGTAGAAAAGACAGTCTCTTCAATAAATGGTACTGGGAGAATTAGAAAGCCAGGTGTAAAGGAATGAAATTAGACTCCTGTCTGTCACCCCGTACCAAAATTAACTCAAAATGGATGAGAGACCTAAACATAAGACCTCAAACAATAAACTGCATATAAGAAAACATAGGTACTAAACTATGGACCTCGGGTTCAAAGAACATTTTATGAATTTGTCCTCAAAGGCAAGGGAAGTTTGTAAAAGCTAAAATAAATGAATGGGACTATATCAAACTAAAAAGCTTCTGCATGGCAAAAAAAATATCGACACAATAAGGAGGCAACCAGCCGAATGAGAGAAGATTTTTGCAAACAATGTCTCTGATAAGGGGCTAATATCCAAAATATATACCGTGTTTCCCTGAAAATAAGACCCAGCTGGACCG
Organism: Rhinolophus sinicus; assembly: GCF_036562045.2. Taxonomy (NCBI): domain Eukaryota; kingdom Metazoa; phylum Chordata; class Mammalia; order Chiroptera; family Rhinolophidae; genus Rhinolophus; species Rhinolophus sinicus. The sequence continues at coordinate 45,018,394 of NC_133758.1, forward strand.
TCAGCTCTAATGTGTTTTGGAGCAAAAATTAATATAATATCTGGTATATTATATACCATCCGGTCTTATATAAGACCGGGTCTTATATTAATTTTTGCTCCCAAAGACATATTACAGCTGATGGTCCAGCAAGGTCTTATTTTTGGGGAAACACTGTAAGGACCTTATACAGCTGAACAACAGCACAAAAGCAAACAATCCAATTAAAAATTTGGCAGAGGACCTAAATAGACGTTTCTCCAGAGAAGACATACAAATGCCCAATAAACATATGGAGAAATGTTCAACATCACTAATCATCAGAGAAATGCAAATAAAAACCACAATGAGGTATCACTCCACGCCAGTTAGAATGGCTGTCATCAACAAGACAAATAGTAACAAGTGTTGGAGAGGCTGTGGAGAAAACGGAACCCTCATACACTGTTGGTTGGAAAGCAGATTGGGGTAGCCGCTATGGAAGGCAGGGTGGAGGTTCCTCAAAAAATTAAGAAAGAATTACCATATGACCCAGCAATCCCTTTCCTGGGTATCTACCAAAAAAATCTGAAAACATTAATCCGTAAAGATATATGTGTTCCAATGGTCATTGCAGCTTTATTTACAGTAGCCAAGATATGGAAACAACCAAAGTGTCCTTCGATAGATGATTGGCTAAAGAAGTTGTGGTATATATACACAATGGAATACTATTCTGCCGTAAAAAAGGGATGAAATAATACCATTTGCAACATCATGGATGGATCTTGAGATTAATATGGTGAGCGAAATAAGACAGAAAAAATCCAGAACCATATGATTTCACTGATATTCGTGTAGAAAACTGAAAACAACAAAAGAACAAGACAAACAAATGAGAAAACGAAAACTCATGTACACAGACAATAGTTGAGTGATTGCCAGAGGGTAAGGGAAGAGGGTGTTGGTAGATGAAAGTAAAGGGGATCCAATTGATGGTGATGAAAAGAGAACTGACTCTGGGTGGTGAATACACAATGTGATATATAGATCATATATTACAGAATTGTACACCTGCAATCTATGTAACTACTAACAATTTTTGCCCTAATAAACTTTAAAATAATAAATTAAAAAGTAAATAAATTGACTCGCTAAAATTTGTGTTTTGTTTGAATTTACTGTTAAAGTTGTTTAGGTAAAACTGATTGTCAGTCTTGCTCCATTTCATTTTGTAACTGTGATGTGATCTCCTGGTAGTTATTAATACTATGTTTATTTTGTTGTTTGCTTAGAAGTTATGGCCATTTAAGCTGAAAGTTAGTGCGTACTAGTAGGTTTTTCACCTGATAATGCATTTTCTTGGTTTGTTTTTGAAACTATAGCAATACACTTTAGGATTTCTATAAAAATTTGAATCCTTCCTTAGAATTTGCCGTTACTTAATAGCTTTTTAGAGCGATGTCATTGGCTTATATTAAGAAATAGCTCTTAGAATCTTAACAGTGTATCCAGTGGTGTAATTGAGGGTGTTCCTTATTTTCCATTGCCTCTTTTTGTGGTATGTATGAGAAATTCTTGATCAGTTTAAAGAGCACGAATGCTAAGTTGTGTTTTTTATTTGTTTTATGTTTTTTGGTTTGGCTGCGAAATTTGTCTTTTTGGCCCACTTTTCATGTATGCTTTCTTTTGTCTGTATGTTTTGGGTTGTTTTTCCCTTGTTGTGTAATAATTTCCTCTTTCAGTCATTTCAGCATGTACTATATTCCAGGTATTTGCTAGCTGGAATCAACCCCTGCACACACAAAAATTTCACAAATAGTTTTTACTCCCCAAAAACTTAATAGCCTCCTGTTGACTGGAAGCCTCACCTATAACATAGTCTCTTAACACATATTTTGTATGTCATGTGTTATATACTGTATTCTTCCAATAAAATAAGCTAAAGAAACAAAATGTTAGTAAGAAAATCATAAGGAAGATAAAATTATATTTACAGTATTTATTGAAAAAAATCCAGATATAAATGTACCTGTACAGTTCAAACCCATGTTGTTCAGGGGTCACGTGTACTTAAACATGTTTGTTTAAAAAGTAAAACACTTAAAGAATCCCACTAGTCAAAAATGGAAAATATTAGAATATTAGTGCATTAGTTGACACCTGTTAACCTGTTATCCATTATAACTTCCAACTTATCCTTGATAGGACATTCTTACATACAAAGTCTCTGATATTTTGATATTTAAGATTTTGGACTTTAAAAAAAATATTGGCTGCATGGCTGTGTGAATTTATCTTCAATAAAGTATGACCATTGTCTGAGTAGGTTTCTTTGTGCCTTTTTGTTTTGTTTTTCAGTGTTACCTATATTTTAAAAAATTATTCATGTGTATCACCTAAACAAATCAAACCATTTGATAAAGCTTGTTATTAAAAAAGAACACTTCCTCCTCCGTGTGCCCTCTCCACCCAATCATAATCACTTCTCAGGGAACCACTTTCAACTTTTTTACTTGAATCTTTTAGTAACCACTGCCATATTTCTAAGTAACTTTTATATTGCTACTTGTTGATTCTTCAGTTTTAGGCTTTATCTCTTGACTTATGGTTATGAAAGATGAGAACATACTCTCTTTTGCCTGTTCTGTTACAAATATGTCTCCTTCCTGTTCTCTCCTTTTTCAGTAAAGTTATATTCTGGCTTGATCAGTATTTACTCTTTATTTTATTACAAGTATATATAAATGCTAGTCACTTTATTGCACAACTTTGTTGTTATTATACTTTTCCTTTCCTAAGTTTATTACAAATTAAATCCTAAATTTTCTGCCAATTGTCTGGTTTCTTCTTAAGGTGTTTAAATGCATATATAATTTATTCTTGGAGACATCTCTCTTGGAACTTGTCATGTGTTGCAGTCTAGACGAATTATTTTTATGCTCCTTAACAGTTGTCATTCTGTGATCTTCCTTCACTTTCATCCTGGGGATTTCCTTTGTCTTCTGTATTTGGCAGATATAATTAAAAACAAAACCTACTCCCAACCTAGAAAACTTCTTCAGAAATGTAGACAAGAAGGAAAATAATTTTATCATTGAATTAACATTAAGCCAGAATATAATGCTCATCATAACAATTCGGTAAAGAGATGGCAAAGACTAGGAAATTTTACTCTTTTATAATGATAAGTAAATACAACCCATTATATTTATGTTTTCAAGATAAATTGCTAACTGTCTTTATGTCTGGATGTAGGATTTGAAATTTGGAGTCAGGTGACTGCAAGTTAGGCCCAGGAAACGGAGAGGGCTTTATGTTTGATGATTACACTTCAGAATTGGCTCTCAGGTCCCTGACAAAATATTTCTGAATTGTGAATCTGTTAAGGGGCTTACTTTATTTAGCATTTAACCTTTCATGTGTCTCCTGTCTTTTAAAAGAATCCCAAGTTTCTCACTTTTTGCTGAAAAACATCCTTCACTAGTTTCCTAAGAAACGGTACATGTGAGATAAAATTAATGCTCTGAAACTGTGTTTATTCTACTCTGATACTTGATTGATTGAATTGAAAGTTGGACACAGTGTTCTTTCAAAATTATGAAAGCATTGCTCCATTTTTGCCTTGGAGCTTTCATTGTTTCTGATAAATTTAAACTTGGTTAATTTTCCTTTTTTATGTTTCCTGTGTATTCTCCCCAGAAGCTTATAGGATCGACTTTTTGTTCTTGACAGGGCAAAATTTTATAGTGATGCATGTTTGTGCAGATCTCTCTATTATTTGAAGTACTTCATTCTCTACCTTCCATCATCACTGTTTTCTCTGCCTGGGATCCTTATTTATTTGATATTTAATTGCCTAGACTGGTTCTCTGATTTTCCTAATTTTTCTATTTTTCTTAGTCTTTTTGTGTTTCTTCTGCTTTACGTTCTAACAGATTTTCTCAACTTTATATCTTTTCCATTGAATTTTTTCTATCTGCTGTACTTTAATTTCCAAGAATTTTCCCTGGTTTTCTGAATGTTCTTTTATAGATCCTTTTTTGTTTTAGGAATGTAATACCTTTTTCACCGATAAATAAATGGTAGTTTTTAAAAAATCTTTACCTACACAGAAAATCTCTGTTGCCTCCATGCTAGTTGCGTTTTGTTGGTTTTTCTCATTTTTCAGGTATCTGGTAATCATTGGTTATTCGTTTATAACTGAGTTGGAGAAGTAAAGTACAGATGGAATGTGGGCGAGGTTGTTGACTGTAACTCCACTGAAGGATGAACTGTCTGTGACATTTTGTTGGGGGGAAATCCTGTTGTCAGTACCTTTGGGTCTTTTTGTTTCCTTGGGCTGGGCAGTTTTCTGAAAGAAAAATCTTTAGTGTCTTGCCTGGAGAGGAATAGTTTGCCTCTCCAAGTTGTTCCTAGCCAGTCGAGGAACAAAGCTGGAGTGGTAATGGGAATGGGAAGGTCTCAGCATCCATATGCATTCATTCAGGATTACCCCTTCTGTTCTTTATGACATTTTACTCTCTCCTTCAACTTACATGCTTTCCCTTGGTTCAGAGATTCTCTGCTTTAAACCTTTTTCAGAGAATAATCTTTCTGTCATCTGCCAGTGACAGAGAGGGGAGATCTGGGGAAATACATTTCATTTTATTTATTTGTTTGTTTTTGCCTTTCTCTTTTGACCCTACTTCTAGAGGCACCTACTAGCACCAGTTTCTGAGTGGTACCTGGGAATTCTGTGGTATAGATTGGTTTCTAGCTTTTTCCGTTGCTCGTTGCTGTTTTAGAGTTCAGTTCTTTTGAGACGACTAGGACACTTGCCACTGTCTATCCTGTTTTTTAACAGTAAGTTTTGTTGTCCTTTTCTGTTTTTTCTTTCCTCTCTTTCTTATCTTTGCCTTTAATACTAAATTAAAGAAATCTCTTTGTTGTCATATTCCTGAGGTCTTAGGAGATAGTGAAAATAGATGTGTGCCTTTAATGTGCCATCTTTCTCAGGGAGTCTGTTTTGTCTTGTATGTCACTTTACATTTTCTTTCAAACAAAGCATGCTTTTTAATTTAAACAATTTATTCAGATAATACCTGTGAATATTTAAATTCCATTCTTCAGAAAATTAGGTTTTTCTGCATCATGGTGTACTTTTCCCTTTTTATCTCACTTACACCTTGACAAAATAAAATGTTTACACTGTAAGGATCTACACATGTTCAAAGGTGATTTAGAACTCAAATTGCTCATGGTAGTAGATTAGGGATCTCAGTACATACTCTAACAAGGTTACATCACCACAAGGCTATCCTTGCTTTGATTATTTGGACTTCATCTAAATTTGCTATTCAGGTGCCAAAAATTCTCTACAATACCATACTGTGAAAGAATTGAAAGAATCCATGACAAGAAATGCATAAACCTGAACTGTTTGGATTTTTTTTCTTTATGCTTATATACATTGATTTAGCGTTTGATTATTTCCTACCTTGTATCTTTACTGATTCAATATGTGAAGTTTTACGTTTTATAATGTATCAATTTATCATTTGCAATGTTTGGCTTATGGGTATCACTTATCAATATTTGTTGGATCATTTTTATATGGAAAAGAAATTCATCAGAATTTGCTTCTGTTCAGTTATTTCTTCCTATTTTAAAAAATACTGTTTTATTCTAAAAATGAATTAAACGTGATTGGCATATGAGAAAACACATTTGCAGCTTACTTGCAGGTAATGGAGAGGAAGTTAAAAAATAATTTATTTTTTCCAGTGGTTTATCTTTACAATATGAAGAAATAACCAAGGGACCAAATTGTGTAATTCGAGGTGTTACAGCTCAGGGCCCTGTAAATTCTTGTCAAGGCAAGGTAAGCATTGTACATAAATGTTATAATACATGTTTATTTCTTATATGGTAAAAATGAAATGGAAAATTCAAAATTGAATAACCTGTTTTTGTAAAAAGATGACAGTAATGTTGGTTCTAAGGAATTAATAAGGATCGTGTCACCTGACTTAGCATTTACATCTCTAAGAAAAATCAGCATGTTTGCTACTGTTGTTTTCATTAAATATTTATTAATTATTTTTTAGCTGTCTTCTTCATCTTAATTCCATCCAGTTTTTCACATTCAGAGCCATTTTTTCAACAGTAACAATACTACTGTGTTTTATTTTTTCTCCTCTTTTTTTTCCATCCATTTTTGAATTTTTAGAACAGAAACATATAACAAACTTTAGCTCACTTCTGTAAACATATTGGGTTTGGTATTTGTGTAAAGGAAAGTGTTTTCAGAGGAATAAGATTAGGGAAGATAAAGCCATAAACTTCAATAAGGTTAATTATTCAATTAGGTATATAAAGCAGCTAATAGATTTATATGAATAAAGGGAACACTAAGGCAAATTAAGTAATACATTGTTTTATTTTCACTGTATCATTATCTTCAATATGTATTTTAAAATTTTCCCTAGCAAAATGATGTTTCAAATAGAGCCTGTGAATTTAAGTATGTACTATATACTACTGCAGTTTATAATCTAATCAAAGATCAAGTTTTGTACATCTTTCTGAATTCATATTTTCTTGGACAAAGAACTTGAATCCATGGAAAATTTGATTTCGGTGAGATAAAACTTATTAAAAAGATTTTTAGATTTTTAAAAAACTTTTATTTTGAAATAACTAATCCAGAACATGTTGCGTTTGCAGATTTGGGGGTTTTTTTCACCTGATTATTTTTCCACATTTTTTATAATGTCCATCCTGTTTTTGATCATTATTCAGAGGTTATGCCTTTTAAATCTGAAGAGACTATTGTCTGTAAAGCAGTACGTCAATTTTTCACCTGCATCTCTTACATACATATATATAATTTTAGTCAGTATAAAATTGCTAAGTAGATTTCTATGATGGTATGAAAATGAAAAAATAAATCAATTAAAGTGATACATTTCCTAAGCATATATGTAAATCTTATATTTTTTTTCAACAGAATTTTAATCTGAAGGTTATTCTGCCAGGTTTAAAAGAAGACTCACAGATTTTGAAAATTAGATTACTACCAGGTAATATTATTTTTAAAATATTCCTAATATTTACCTTTTAAATAATACTCTTATAATGTATAACGAAACTTAAAAGGTGAGGTGCCATTTAGTTTGATTATAGTACAGGTCTTAAAAACACATTGAATGTCAAACATAGCCCTGACATAAATGACCAGTTGAGAAACAGGAAAACATTAGGATGACCAGATGGCTCAGTTGGTTAGAGCGCGAACTCTGAACAGCAGGGTTGCTGGTTCGATTCCTAAATAGGCCAGTGAGCTGCACCCTCCACAGCTCGACTGAGGGACAACAACGTAGAGCTGATGGGCCCTGGAGAAACACACTGTTCCCCAATATTCCCTAATAAAAGTAACATAAGTTAAAAAAGAAAGCAGGAAAACTTTAGTGAAGTTCTAAAAATAACCTTAGGAGAAAAATTTGAATATTGGAAATATTCTGAGGAACTATTCTTAGGGATATACTTAGGCTAATATTAGAATTGGATCAGTCCTTTACCTTTTTTGATACAGCTGTAACTTTCATACTTTAAGAAGAAAAGTTTCTCATGTATTTATGTTGTTAATTTGATAATGACTTATCAATTTGAAAATGAAATTACATTAAAGTTACGTGGGGTAGAAAATGCTGGCTTAATTTGAGAGGTAGTCTGTTGTGGAGATTCAAAGAGTATATTTTGAACTCAGCCTTTCTGGGTTGGAATCTAAGCTGGCACTTAGGAGCTAGGTAAACTTGTTCTATATATCAGTTTCCTCTTGAGTAAAATGAAATAATATTTACTTTCAGAGTTGTTGCGAGGATTTAATGAGTTAATATAGGCAACCCTTGCTTTGCATGTTCAGTGGTAACTGAATGGAGGATGTAGTTGCAATATGCATGACTTCTCATTAACACAATACTATGTAAAGTGAGAACTGCATGTGCTTGTAAAACACCTAGAATAGTACTTGGGATGTAATTTTTAGCTCTGATATTAACAATACCGTGATACCTTTCTCCATATATGACCTTTTGTGCTGGTTTTAAGTGAAAAAACAAAATTAATTCTTTTTATAAATTAAAGTAGTTTGATGTTTCCCTCAAGCATGAATTGATTAAAATGTAAAAACTAGCACATTGGTAGAAGTATAATAAAATCATTGCATATTAATAAACAGTTATAATGCTTTTATTTTAGAGGTTAGCTAAAAGTCTGAATTGGAGTTGTGAAATTCTTAGTAACCGGATAGTTCTGACAATTTTTTAAAATTTGAGAGTGAAAGTGGTAAAGTTGGAAGTAGGAAGGTGTAGTGATAATGGTTAGGAGGTCTCAAACTACAAACCAGGACTTAAATCTGAGTCTGCCACTCACTAGCCATGTGACCTCAGTTTTCTCATCTATAAAATGGGGACAATAATATTACCATCTTTATTAAGATCATTGTGAGGATTATGAGAACAGTGCTTAGTTAAAACAACATGTTACCTGGCATATAATAAAAAATAAATATTTACTAATAATATTATAAAGTAAAATATATGTTGCTAGTAACTGTTCTTTGTAAACTTGTGTTACCAGCATTTTGCATAAATTATATTTTAAAATATCAGTGTTTATACAGCATATCAAGTCATCTTGCTGCAGAAGTGTAAACGCTCTTTTATTAATCTTAGAGGAAGCTTGTGTTGTAACATCACTTCAACGTAGTGGGCAAGCTAACAAATTGTTGGGTTATGTCATTAGAGTACCTGATCCTTTGAACGTTTTTATCTAAAATGTAGGAACGTGTTCCTGAGAAATCAGTTAGTGTATAAAGTTAAAGTTAGTAAATAAAAATGTAGTTTAATAAACTTTTACTTTTCCTCTTGAATAATTTTTTCCCGGATCTTTTTAAGATTTTATGTGTTTAGTTAATTTCTATCATGAGTTATCACAGTGTCATATAGTGTATTGCATAAAACTATGTCTAGACATCAAACATTTTTATACAGTTGAGACAGCTCAGGGTCATATATAGAATCTATACATTTGGGGAATAGAAATGATAAAACATGAATATTGCTTATTTTTTTCCTTCTCAGCATTATTTAAAAAATATTAAAACTTGAAATGTTAAAAATTATTTCGTTTGCTACTTCAGTATTTCAGTCTTAGAAACTTTAATTTCCTGGTAGGTCCCCCTCATCGATTGAAAGTGAAACCTGATTCTGAAATTTTAGTTATAGAAAATGGAACAGCTTTCCCATTTCAGGTGGAAATTTTGGATGAATCAGACAATATAACAGCACAACCAAAATTAATTGTTCATTGTAAGGTAAGCTACTGTAAGGTAAAGAATATGTAGACTTTACTTTGAGTCCCGTTGTAGTATGTAGAAATGACTATATATGAACGTATTTTAGCTGCTTTTATAGTAAGCCTTATATAATACCCTATATCCCTGAAAATAAGACCCAGCCGGACAATCATCTCTAATGCGTCTTTTGGAGCAAAAATTAATGTAATACCTGGTATTTATATTATATTATATTATATTATATTATATTATATTATATTATATTATATTATATTGTATTGTATAAGACCAGGTCTTACATTAATTTTTGCTCCAAAAGATGCATTAGAGCTGATTGTTCGGCGAGGTATTATTTTCTGGGAAACATGGTATCTAGGTCTTGAATTATTCGATGGAGATGTTTGTGGGATATCTCATTGCCAATAGCTTTCAGCATCTCTAAGCCAATAAGATGCTAGCTGTGCTGAGTTTCATAAAGAAACTTATGAACTAAAGATTCCTCCCCTCTCCTTCCTTGGTTCATTCACTTCATTTCAGATGAAGTAGTTATGAATGGAATGATAGAAATGTCCTTCAGGACTTGGGATGGATGGATGAATGAAGCTGAGTACCCTGTTTCTCCGAAAATAAGACCAAGCCGGACAATCAGCTCTAATGCGTCTTTTGGAGCAAAAATTAATATAAGACCTGGTCTAATATAATATAATATAATATAATATAATATAAATACTGGTTATTACATTAATTTTTGCTCCAAGAGACGCATTAGAGCTGATTGTCCGGCTAGATCTTATTTTCGGGGAAACACGGTAAAAAACCACAAAAAGGAAAGGAAACCCCAAAGTAAAGTAAAGAATAGTGATTGAGGAAGTTGGACTTTCTTTCAAAATAGATAAATTTTACTTAGAAGTATAGAAATTTAACTCTTCAGAAATTCTTTAGAATATTAGTGAATTCTACTTAGAATTTTCCAATTTATACCCAGAAATAGTAGCTGTAGAGAAATAGTTGAAAATTTAAATTATTATTGAATAATCGGTTACATTTATTGGGGTCTTTAATTATTTGTATGCTTTTAATAGTTTTCAGGTGCTCCTAACCTTCCAGTCTACACTGTGGATTGCAGTAGTTCTGGAACCAGTATTTTATCAGGATCTGCAATTCAAGTTCAGAATATTAAAAAAGACCAGACGCTTAAAGCTAAAATCGAAATACCTGTAAGTTGTTATTGTTATTCATTGGTATTATATTGATTCTTCATACAAATACTCTGTAAGAGCTTTATAATAAATTCTGTAAAGTTGTTTGACTTTTAAAAACGAGGTATTTGTGGTTCATTTAGCCAAAGGGGGAAAGAAGGAACATGAAATAGTACAGTGAATAATTTAACAGTTTGTATCAAATATTAGTAATTTTCTTGATCAAACCTTTTATAATATCTGTAGCTATTATACATTTACATATTCCTAAAATTAATTTTTTCTTCAAAGGTGACATTTAGGTGTCAGTTTTATTTTTTATAGTTTAAATCTGTTTCTTAGAAAATTTCGTAAATATTCCCACTTAAACCACCAATGAAGGACACACAAGCACTTGATTTTTATGTATAATTTAAAAAATAAACACATGGCTTTTAATTAGTATTTTCATATAAAGGGATTTCTGTGTTAAGTTGCCAGTAGGATACTTTTTATTGGATGTACGTCGTGTCTGAAGGTGAATCCAACCTGATATAAGCAGTTGATCTCCTAAGGTTGCTGAATGGGATAACAAATACTTAAACAAGTAAAATACTTAAATGTGATTTCTTTATATTGATATGGTAAATGATAAATAACCTAATTCCAGTTGATTGATGCTTTTCTACTAATTATACATCAAATAACATATCTTGAGCCTCAAAAGGGTAAAAGACAGGTCTTATTTTTTTCATTAGAATGAGATGACTTTATTCCAATTTTTTCAAGCTAGTTATATTTGATAATCTTCAAATATTTGTTACACATTTCCTTTTTTTAATAATATGGGAAACATATTTTTGAGCATACTACCTTGCAAAAGATCAAGAAGATTCAGGAAGAAACGATTTGAATTTAGGAAGGAATCTGAGCTTGGAAGCAAGAGTAACAATTATTAAGAATTATGTGAATACTCCAGGGCAGCAACAGGCAGAAGACCCAAGAGTCCAGATCGTTTAAGACAAAGACCAAGTAGATCATGTAATATGCAATTAGGAAATGTTATCCAAAGGCAGTGACTCTGGAGTTTGAGTCAGGCAAATAAGATATTCATATGATAGAGGATAGATTATTTGTCTGATTTTCTGTGAGGTAGGAAATTTGAATATGTTGTCCACGTAGATGGGCTTTGATAGAAGTGACTGTAACTGATGAGGAAGACGATTTGACCTAAGTAAGATTGTAAAAGTATTTTAGGCTTAAGCTAATTTTGAATTTTGTGTATCCTGTGGAATGCACTATACCTAAATTATGAAAAAATGATGTACTATTTTAATTTTGTGTGACTAAAATCAACTTATGCAGCATAATCCAGCTCATCTTTATTGATCTGTGGAACACTCCTGATGAATTATAAATGTGCCAGCTTAGCCTTCAGGGCAACTATAATCCTTATCTAGCTATAAATAAACTTGTCCACTTATCCCAATGTATAAGGAATTGAAAAAGAACTAGGAGCGTCACTATAACCTCATATCATTAAATAATATATTTTACAGCAATTATTTGTCTCTGATTTTATGGAAAGTTTTAACTTCTTACATATTTTATTAATAGATATTAGTCACCAAATCTGGGTCATGTGATGAAAATTTCACAAGTTTGCAAAGCTTTTAAGTAAATTTACAAATAAGGAGAAGGGAATTCTTTTAAATCCAAATGTGTTAGTTTTAGGTTTTAAGACTGTGACACTATCATTATTTATAGCTTGATGATATAGATGGTACAAAATATGGAATTATTAATACTAGGGTCCTCTTAATGACAAAACCTATGAATGTTAACAATATATAAGATGATCTTCCATAATATTGAAATAAATTCTTAAGCAATGTAAGAGTCACCATTAAAACCAAAAACTATGTTTCAATATAGATTCATTCAGTGTATATTTGTGTTTCCCTCTCTTCCTAGAGTTGTAAAGATGTGGCACCTGTGGAGAAGACTATTAAATTGCTTCCCAGTAGCCATGTTGCAAGATTACAGATATTCAGTGTGGAAGGACAAAAGGCAATCCAGATCAAACATCAGGATGAGGTTAATTGGATAGCAGGCGATATTATGCATAATCTTATTTTTCAAATGTATGATGAAGGAGAAAGAGAAATCCATGTAACATCAGCTTTAGCAGAGAAAATTAAAGTAAGTATTTTAAACAGATTGGTTATTTGCAGGAATTTTGTTTACGTTATGCTTGGAAGGCTCTGAACAAGAAGTTTTATAGGGTAACCTCTAAGAAGGTTATGAAAGAGAAATAATACTGTTTAAAATTCCAGGCTAAATAAGAGTTTTTTTCATGTACTAGATTGAAATGTGAATGATTCATGTGTGGCAAAATTGTACTTAGAAAAATGATTTTGACACTTAATAACAAAATTCCAGTCTTTGGCGTTTTGTTTAGTTTCTTCCTGACCAACTATTTCTGCATTCACAATCAAGATCACCACCTTACCAAAGCTATGTATTTGTAGCTATTCTGAATGCACTAAATAAAAGGTGTTAAAGGTAAACTGTGAAACAATATTGTTAATTATATAGAGCCCTGATTTGCCCATTTGATATTGGCATACCACTCTCTAAAAGCATGATTCTTAGAAAACAATTTGGTTGGTTCTCAGTAACTAGGTGGGCCTCATCAATCTACTGACGTATAAATACATCATTTGTACCATAATAGGGTAAATCAATATGTTGAAACATAACTTATCACTTCAGAACCAAATCAAAACAGTTAGATTGTTATCACATAAAGTAGACAGCTCTAGAACTCTTCTTAATGGTTAATTGAAAGAATAGTGGACAATCTATGCTTGCTCTTTAATAAAAGTACAGTCAATTCTGCTACACATACATTCCCAAAACTCACTGTATTATGTAAAATGGTGTAATAAAAATCATAGGGCTTACAGGAAAATTGGGACCTAAAGGCATAATTTTCAAACCTCATCAGTCACCCATTAAAAAAAAAAAAAAGATAAACTAATAAAGTAGTATCAAAAACTGTAACACATTAAATGATTCAGAAATTTATAAACACTATAAAAATATCAGTTTACTTGTGGAAGTAGGTGCAGGAAGGGTTACAGTTTGCAAGTTACTGTGAAGTGGTGAAAACTCCACTAGATCTGGACACATGTGGCTCAATAAATATGATTAGCTGAGGTGGCTGGTAGGTGTTTGAGGTGGGTTATTTTGTATATTCCTGCATGGCTTGGTTTAGTTGGGTACAGTTTTCTGTGTTAAACTATTGTAAAATAAAATTTGCTATATACTAGAATTGTTCCCTAATATTTTAATTGCATTAGAACACATTTTCATTTTTAAACCAAATATTATAGCAGAACAAACTGCTTTTTCCCTTGACAACCAGAGAGAAAAAACTTTAAATCTTGTGTGAGAAAATAATTTTCTAAAACTCCCTGTTTCTCAAAGGCAATTAGAGATAAACATTCCCCCAATCTCTGGAAAGCCAACATTTGTAGACCCTTATATAAGGGATCCCAATTAACTAAACATTTGGACAGTTGCAATTGTGGGACAGGATTTAGAGATTACTTTTTTGTATTGTCATATCCTATAGCCATCTTAAGTTTCCAAATGTAGGATCTGATATTTTAAGAGAATTATTTAACAGTTTCAACTCACCTTATTTTTAAAATCTTATTTGGAATAACCCTTGCTCCAGGCAGTTTAGCTTTTCCCTCCATAATGAGAGAAAGGAGGATTGAGAAAGAAATAATCCTGAAAGGGAGGCAAGTGATTTTTATCTGTATCAGCAGATTTGAAGGTAAGTGGTTCAAAAGTGGTGCCAGAATCCTGGCTTCTGAACTGGTTCCTTGCTGTCTCGTAATAGTGTTTCCACATTCTAGTTTCTTATTAAGGTTAAGAAGAAACATTGACTGGAGAGCCTCTTCTGTATATAACCTTCCTTTTGCCATTCCCTAACCTTGTGGCCATTTTGCCTCGAATCTAGTATTACGTATTTCTTGGTTTCCAAAGATTTTAAAACATGCACCTATTTCTTGACAATAAAAGATATTAAATACTACTCTCTTATTAAATTATAATCTGTAAAGTGGCTTTTGTGGTCTTTGGAGAATTCTCTAACATTGAGGAAAGTCAACCCAAACTGAGCTGGGAATCCACTGAAGGAGTAGCACAGCCTTTTTTTTTTTTTTTTTTTAACTTTTATTTATTTTAAGTGTATTTTTCCAGGACCCATCAGCTCCAAGTCAAGTAGTTTCAATTTAGTTGTGGAGGGCGCAGCTCACAGTGGCCCACGTGGGGATCGAACCGGCAACCTTGTTAAGAGCACAGCGCTCTAATCAACTGAGCCAACCAGCCGCCGCCTAGCACAGCCTTTTTAAGTAACTCCTGTTTGCTTCTTCTATTATTTAAAAAAAAAATGTACAATAAAGAATAATGAGACTAAAAGATGGTTTAAAGGATAAAAAATTGACTAAGAAGATTAGAACAGCATAAACTGGGATCAAAATACTAAAATGTCAGTGATTTAAGAATCACAACTGTAGAAGGCTAAAAGCAGAGAGGAAGTTGAGCTAAAAATTAAATAGAAAATGTTGGAAGTTTAAAAGTAGGATAGAGGGGCCGGCCCGGTGGCTCAGGCGGTTAGAGCTCCGAGCTCCTAACTCCGAAGGCTGCCGGTTCAATTCCCACATGGGCCAGTGGGCTCTCCCACAAGGCTGCCAGTTCAAGTCCTGGAGTCCCGCAAGGGATGTTGGGCTCTGCCCCCTGCAACTAAGATTGAACATGGCACCTTGAGCTGAGCTGTCTCCCGGATGGCTCAGTTGTTGGTTGGAGTGCGGGCTCTCAACCACAAGGTTGCCAGTTCAATTACTCGGCTCCCGCAAGGGATGGTGGGCTGTGCCCCCTGCAACTAGCAACGGCAACTAGACCTGGAGCTGAGCTGCACCCTCCACCACTAAGACTGAAAGGGCAACAACTTGAGCTGCACTCTCCACAACTAAGACTGAAAGGACAACAACTTAACTTGGAAAAAAGTCCTAGAAGTACACGCTGTTCCCCAGTAAAGTCCTGTTCCCCTTCCCCAAGAAAATCTTTAAAAAAAAAAAAGTAGGATAGAGTAGGGTAATCAACTTTAAAATATGGATCCAATAACAAATATGAAATGCAAGAGACGTAAAATTAAAATAGAGCTAAAAGCATTTAAGAATGGATTAAGACCAAAAGGTGGCCAGGATGGTAATTATATCGGTGGACATAATTTCTGTTTCCTGAATAAGGGTCCACCTAACTCTCATTTAAGGCCTATATTAATAAGATTCTTTTTTAAAATGAATATTACATCTCAGAATTGATCACATGATTTGATCTATATGTTATTTTTAAACTATAATGACCACAGTTATAATCTTGTGGCAAAACTAATGACTTAAGAATTTTCATTTTATTGCATTGAAAGATATGACAACACTAACAACAAAGACAAATAAGATACTTTTTTATCATAGCAGTATGTAAACCACCATCGTTCTGGTCATAAAGGGAACTTTTTCCTCAGAGGTAGGGAGAATGGATTCTAATTTAACTTTAAGAATCTTCATTCAGTAAGATACGTGGCAGTAGCAAGGCATTGGACTAAGCTTTATATTATTCTTAAATATGAAATTTTTCTCTTAGGTTAATTGGACTCCTGAAATTAACAAAGAACACTTGCTACAGGGTCTGCTTCCTGATGTACAAGTACCAACATCTGTAAAAGATATGCGTTATTGCCAGGTTTCATTTCAAGATGATCATGTGTCTTTGGAAAGTGCATTTACAGTAAGGTTTGTGTGCATATTATATTTAGAGGTATTTCAAAATTCAGTGCATGGCAACAAAAATACTTTTCTCAAAAGCACACATGTAAAAGTTGTTTCTAATGTAGAAAATACTAGTTTCTGTGAAATATGGTAGGTTTTCTTTGGAAAGCTTCACTGGAGATAGTGGCTAGTGCTTAATATCACTGCACCCTGCGCTTAATTGGCCCTCTAGTATCTGTAAGAACTAGAACTTTCATTAAAGGAAAGTCCTCCTAGTGCAAGCAACAATGAAAACACCTGCAAAATGACAGATATGAAAAATATAAAATGTACAATGTAATCAATGTATTGTTCAGAAGAAAAAAATTCTTTTCATTGGCAGTGATGATTTTCAAAGCTGAGTCCAACTAGACCTAATGTAGAACTGACAGAAAAGGGGAAAACAGGTAAACACAGGGTGCCAAAAAAAATGTATACACATTTTAAGAAAGGAAAAAACTATTAAAATTGTAATACTCAATATACGCTGACAACAAGATGAATGCAAGCCATGTGTATACATTTTTTGATGCTTGCAGTATATTAAAAACTCTGTCTTTTACCCTGGCCTGTCAATTCCTGGGCTACCTCTTTTCCAATTACACCCTTCACTTTTATTCCTCTACCAATTTCCATACTATTCCTAACACTTAGAATAGCTCCATGTTTGAGATAAAATTGTCAAATGTACTACTCTCCAACCATAGCCAGATCTCTTGATGAGTTATTCTTACCCATCTTTTCTTTCTCAGTGCTCTCTCGTCATAATTTCTTTTTAATCCAGCACAGATACTATAATTTAACACTTCTGTAGTTTTTTGTTTTTGTTTTTGTTTTTTGTCAGTATTCTCTGCCATCTTTGCAAGCTGCCTTTTCTCTGTTTCCTTTGGGTTAGCAGTGATGTTCTATAAATTGAGTTATTTGGAAGGGTGTTGTATTTAAGTTTTAGAAAGTGACCTATATACATACATGTGTGTGCATATATTGTACATAGGTAACTCTTTAGCATATTGAAACTAATTTTTTGTATAGTAAATGATGTAACTAAAACTTGTTAACCAATTTCAGACCCCTTCCTGATGAACCTAAACATCTAAAGTGTGAGTTAAAAGGAGTAAGAACAGTACAGATGGGCCAAGAGCTTCAAGGAGAAATAGGTTAGTATGGCCTGCTTTTTTTTTTTTAAATACTGATACATGTCCTTACATTCATGTTTTGGTATACATAATCTGAAAGGAAAGCTTTGATTTTATATATAATTATTGGTTTGAAATCCATTTTTGGGAAAGATTGAAGTATTTTCACTATCTTTGTCTAGGATGACATAACTGAAATCAGTTTTGCAAAAATAATTTGTTGGAAAAGTGTTGGCTTTTGTTAGAAGTAATAATAGCTATTATCAAAAGTATAATTCATATGTATCCCATATTTTTCAAATATCTAGACTGTTACATAATACTAAATTATTTTCAAATTTTCCTGGTAAAAAACCTGATTACATTAAGGTCATGTTAAATATATAAACATAAATATACTTTTGTAGGTTCTTGATTTTTTTTTTGTAGTGATTATAAAATAAAATAAGTATAATTTTTTTATAAAAATACATAAGAGAACAAAGAGCAAGTTTCTAAGCAAAATTTTATTGAAGTGTGTACGTGTATTTATAGATATTTATATCTTATTAAAATGTGTTTTAAAATTAAACTTTTTTTTAGTTATAATAGTTACAGATCAGTATGGAAATCAGATTCAAGCATTTTCATCAAGTTCTTTATCTGCCTTGGGAATTGCTGGAATTGGACTTGATAGCTCACAGTTGAAAACTACTTTTCAGGTATGACTGCTTTTCCTAACAGTAGGCTTATGCCATTGGTTTATATATAACAAAATTTTGGGAAAACTGAAATAACTGAAACATATTTGAATTTAGTGTTTTACAATGAAAAAAATCATGAGGCTTTACAAAAACGTTTTATAATGAAAAAGTTTGAACATATGCAAGAAATAGAATAAATAGTATAAATAATTCCCATGTTCCCATGACTCAGCTTCAACAGTCATCACTTCCCTCCTTAACATATCATTTTGAAGAAAATTCTATACATCGTTTTACCCATTAATGCTTATATATATGAAGGAAGTTTTTCAAGCAGCTATTTAAATAAAATTTCTTAGTGCTCACACCCTGCGTTAAAATAATTGTGAAAGTTTGCATCTGTGTAGTTGAGATTAGCTTGAAAAATAAAAACTAAGGTACATTTATTTCAGTTTAAAATAATCAAGCAAACATAATGTATTCTGCTTGGAAAAATCAAAGACAGCTTTGGAGAAAAGGAGGCTGGAGTAGGACCTTCAAGGAACATGCTAGGCCAGAGTAGATGAAAGAGGAGGAATTCTAAGGCCCAAGTGAAATTGAATCCATTTTAGAACATGTAATGCTTTTAAAAACATCTTCCTTTTAGAACCTCCATTACAATTTTTACCTGACAGAGTAATCATAAGGCTACCCTCATTGTTGCCCTTCCTAACTAGAGTTTCTGTTTCCACTAATCTGTTATGCTGTTATTTTCTTAGTTTTCAGAATACCACTTTTACTATATCTTAGCTCTGTTGAAGAACTTTTAGTAACGGTTTGTTTACTGTACAAAGATAAGGTTTACCCTTTGACTTTCAGGTTCTTCCATTATTAACTTCACCTATGTGTAGATGAAATAAGATAAATGTGCTCCTGCTGTTATGCATAAACAGTCTGCTTCCTATCACTTTATGCACAGACTCCAATCCTCTTGCAGTAATTGCTCTTAAATTGTAACCTGTCTTCCTACATACTTAGTTTTCCCCATCTATTAAATACCCATCAGCATATAAGCATGCTATATAATATTTCTTATCTTAAAAAAACATACCCTCCCCGGCCCCCCAAAAAACACACCAAAACTTCTTTTGGTTCTGAATCCCTATCCATCTATTGCCTTATTTCTCTTTTACTTTTTATAGTATAACTCCTTGAAAGAGTACAGTTCTCTATACTGTTTTTACATCCTTCTCTTCACGTGTTTTTCTGTCCTGTTCTACCTGACCAAATTCATTGTCAATTTTCAGTTCTCATCTTATGCCACCTATCAGACCTGTCAGCATTTTATACTATAAATTTAGATTCTATCACCTTAGTATGGCCCAAAATATCTTAGTGTTCCACCGCACCTTTCTCTTCCCATAGCTCAGTAGTCTCCAGCCAAGTAGACTTTCTTCCTACTGTCATTTTACAATTGATATATACTATCTTGATTTACTGTCAACCAAACAACAGGAGTCTACTCCCAGTCTCTGCCGATAGGAAACAGAGCCTCCGTTTTTTTAAATAAAAAGTAGTTTTAATGTCATTGTTTCTTAAAATCATTTATGCATCTACATGAAATGTACTGCAATTCTGAAGTACTTTTCTGTGATAATTTGAATGTTAGACCTTAGAGAGTGACGTTCAGAATTTTATATTTCATTTTCAAGATTTGAAGTAAAACAGAATAACTTCCAACATGACATAAAAATCACCTCTTCAAAATGGCTTTTGGTGTTTCACAATTAAATGTGAAAGTCTAGGTTAAAATTTATGTATTTTGAACTTTCAATATGTTTTACTAATGAATATTTAATTTGTTTTTCAAATATTGAAAAATTCCTATTCTCATTGGGATTTGGGGGGAAATTAATTTTGATTATTTTGCAATATCTTTTTACAGAAAATGTTCTACAAATAGTTGTTTCAGAACATAAAACATGAAATTTTATCTCTGATTTTTAAAATCTGATGGACTAGATTTGTACTAAGTGGAAATTTAAGATGGTGAAATAATTAAGGGTCAGTATTAAAATACAAATACTATAGTGCTCATGCCAGTGTGGAATTAGTTTATATCATTCAATCACATTGCAAAAATTATAGGCTAGTTTTATTGATTCCCATTAATATGAAGTGTTAGTGTTAGGCATTCTAAGTACCAGAAATTGAGCAGTGACAAATCAAAGCCCCTACCTTCTTGGAGATCGCCTTGTAATGTGGAGAGCATTCATTAGGTAAGTAAGATATAAGTGATAAGAAGAAAAATAAAGTGTGATAAGGGAATAGAGTGCCATTATATAGATTGGTTGGGGAAAACCCTCTGAATAAGCTATCCTGTGTGCAAACAAACACCTGAAGAAAAACAATAGAAATATTTGTAAAGAATCCTGCACACAGAGGGAAAGAGCCAGTGTAAAGGGTATTAGGCAAGTACTTGCTTGGCTATGTGGGGAACAGAAAGGAGTGTAAGTATAAATAAGAGGGAAATTAGGATATGATAAGGTAAAAGGACATAGCCAGACTTTTTAGATCTCTCCTTCACAAAAAAAAAAAAATTCAGTTTCTCCTCTCAAGGAAATGAAATTTATGGTGTGCCAATATTGACATGTGTGCAAGTAATCTGCCATTGTTTTACCCAGAAACACATTTCCTGTCTTTTCTCAATGTACTTTTTTATCTCCCTGTCTTTCCTCAATGTACTTTTCCTCACTAGGAAAATACACAAAGTATAAGTGTAAGAGGCATCAAATTTATTCCAGGTCCTCCTGGAAATAAGGATCTTTGTTTTACTTGGCGTGAGTTTTCCGACTTTATTCGAGTACAGCTAATTTCTGGACCACCAGCTAAACTACTTCTTATAGACTGGCCAGAATTAAAGGAGGTAAGTACCTTCCTGCCTTGATTGAAAGAATTTAGTATCACATGGCTTATTAATTTCAGTTTGTCAGTAGATCAGAATATATATATTTTGTAGTTGAAGTAACAACAAATAACAGTAGTAACAGTGACAACAAAAAGACAAAGTAATATGGTTCTTAATATTTCATTATTTAATTCATCGCTGTGTCATTTGTTAAAAAATAGTATGATTCAAATCCTAAAAACATTGTTATAGAAAATTTTCAAACATGCATGAAAGTAAAAATAGTATAATGAAACCCCAGTTCAGCAGTTACTGATTTTTGCCAATTTTGTTTCATAGTTCTCTTACTGACTTAAAAAAATACTTTTGCTAGAGTTTTGAAAAGCCTATCAGATATCAAGTCATTAAACCCATACAAACTATATGCCTTCCTATGCAAGTAGTTAAATCTTAAATACTATCTAGCAAATGTCTGTCAAACCTAGTACCTTTTTTTGAGTATTTACTAAATTTTTAGAATTCTAATTTTGAAATGTTCAGATTCTGGCATTTAGTTATGGTATAACAGGGCTTTACCTGTTGGTATGACAGCTTACATTTTTTCTAAAGGAAGATGAACTCACATGATCATGGCAATAGGTGAAATTATACTACTAAAGAAACAGATCATCTAAGAAAAGTTTACATATGGTGCTCTAGTTTGAGAATGCCCTTTTTGATTTGTGAGGTTAAAAAAAAACAGATAAACTAGTATATAACAGTTACTTTAAAATTTTTGTCTGTAATAGTGTGTTGACTGAGGAGTTTCACTGAAAAGCCAGTGCATCAATTTTTATCTAGGAGCACTTATACTATGTATATTAATACATTCTTTGTGCCTAATGGTGTCAATAAAGGATTTGTTGGTTCATTGTATTATGAAATAATTGCGTACCTTTGAGGCGGAAGAAAATTTTTGACATGTTCATCTTTTTATATGATTTTGTGTGTGAGGAGGGGAATACCAAAAATAATGACAGCTTGTTAACTCAAAATTTATTAGATTTAGTTGCAGATAACATAGAAATCCAGAAACTTTAAAAATAAAACCTAATATTAATTTCTCATTCTGTTAGAGATATCATTATATGTGGATAGGGCTGAAAAGGTAATCATTGAATAGCTAGTTTCCCTAGAATTTCCTAATTTAATTCTTAACCCACCTTCCGCCTACAGATATCAAGTGGAAAGGGGTCACTGATCAAACACCCAAGCATAATAAATAGAAAAATACATACAAATATACACATATAGTCCCTCATTTAATCTTCAGCAACATTATGAAAATTATTATCATTCTTATTTTATAAATGAGGAAACTGAAATCCCAAAATATTAAAATACAAACCAGGACTAAAAGTGGCAGAGGGCAGATTTGTATTTATGAACATTTCGTTTTGGGTATTTGCCTTTTGTCCACTATTTCCCAGAAAACTTTGTGACTAACATCTTGGGCAACAAGTCGTTCACTGAAGGATATCCTTTGATAGGTTGACAATTATATTAGGAACAAAGTACCATGATGTGTTTACATTTGGAAATTGTCAGCAATTTTTTAAATTCAAGCTTCTTAGAAACTTTGGCAGATGGAATATAGTCAACTATAGCCATATAAACTTTGTGATAGTCAAGCATTTTCACTAGATTAGTCTCAAGGGGTTTTTTTTTTTTTTAAATAAAGTCTTTATTCATACACAGCATTGCTTTTTCTCCCACTTTTAGCAACCTCCTAACGTAATTTGGTAACCAACTACCTTAGATAAAGTGGGGGATTGAAGAAACAGAGGAAACATTATTGGTGGGAGAGATGATAAATCAGCTTTTGTTTTTTGCTAGTTAGTTCTCTTCCTTTTTTTTTTTTTAATTTTTTTAAATTTTTAAAATCTGACACAGAGGATTAGACCTTCATCCAAGCAAGGTTTCTTGCTTGACTGTGTGTTTACTTTGCTATATCCAGTATTAATAGGTCAGCAAGCAAATTCCCAGAATTACACAAGCCTTACATAAAGTAGGGGGCAAGCAAGAAGCATTTTAAGCCAACAAGACAGTCTAGGTTATCAGTGACTAGACCTATTTAAGGGCTAAACTGTATATTACTGCTTCATGGCAGAGTGCTGAAAATTGACAGAGGAGCTAAACTATAGATAGCCAATGCTAAATCTGAGAACCTATGATAAGCTTTTATTTCCTTTGAAGTCATTCTAATATATGACTTTCAGGAATGTGTGCAAGGCAGTAATGTCAAATGCTGTTTTTTCTTTTATCAAATTATTAATCATTTCTATAAAGGATCATTTCTGACAATATAATTAACTTTCAAAAGTTTAATTGATAAAAAGCCATTTATGAATAGAACAGAGATAAATTAAGTGATCATTTTAAGTATACAAGTATAATTATATTGTTTGGCACATGTTTTAGTGTTTCTTGAAATATTTATATCTGTGTCAGTCCGTTACAGTGATTAATGGAAGAGAATTACAGACTCCTCTCATTGTTCAACTTTGTGATCAGTGGGACAATCCAGCACCCATACCACAGGTTAAAATAAATCTAATAAAAGCTAACTATTTAAAGGTAAGTTTTAAATGCCGTTAAATAATTTTTCCTTACTTAAAATTCTGGGTTTCATTCTGATGATAATATCTTTAGGTGTTACATTTCTCTTTCTTTTTAACGTAGTCTTTTGGATAACATTTATTATTATTGCTTAATTTAAATCAACCTATAGATATTTCATAATTATTTTGAGGAAATAAAGTTCATATCTTGCAAGCAGTGTAATAAGGGGCAACATTCTAAACTCTGACTGAGTGTTCATTATGTAATACTAATATTTGCATCTCAGATTAGGATGGGTAACACTGACAAGGTGTGAATGAAGGGCAGATATAAAGACCTGCGGTATGGGTTAAAGAACAGTTATTATTGGGGAAACTTATAAGCAAAAAGAGTCATGTGAGTTACCTGTTCTCTACTTGCCTTATGGAGAGCTACCAGGACCTGGGCATAGCTGCTAGACCTATACTGGGTTGTGTTCTAGGGTTTGGGGCAAGCAAAACATGGCCTTATTACATTTGAGGGCAAATACAGTGTTTGGGTACCAGGAAGTCCAAGATTAGATATTTTACATGAGTATTAGGATAGCCAGCTGCTTACAATCTACTAGGGACTTTGGATGCCTGATGCAAAGTTGGAAGCCCTCCTGTAAGGGAAAAACTGCCAGTCCCTTGGAAAGTTGCATTTTGGCAGAGTCCCTACTGTTGGTTGAAGGGAATTAATTTGTCCCAGCCACATTGTTACCAGGAACACAGAGTTCCTGGGGTTAAATTCAGTCAGACTTTAGTATCCCTCCACAAACACTTTATAATTTTAGTGGATGAAAACAGTTGATAATATTTTATGTAAATACACAGTTCTCTTGAAATTAATCCATTAGTTTGATAAGAATGCCAACAGGAATTTCCCAGGACCTGACAAGTTGATCTTAAAAGTCATACAGGTTATTAAAGTGCCAAGAATGGCTTGTGGTCCATATGGACTTGTTTTCATAGTAAAGTAATCTGGGTCAGAGGTCTTAAACCTGTCAAAAAAGACTACGTTATTGCTTCTATATAGCCTGAAATAGATTTGCTCCTTTGGCTTAGCAACAAGGATTTAGGACCCAGATGGAAGAAATACGTTGAGAAATATGGGTTGAGAGACAGTGTATCAGAGGGTAAATGTGACAGGTGCAAATACAGGACTTTATTTTGTCATTTCACTTTTGGAATATACCTTCAGTGAGTGTTTATGTAACCAAACTTCACTTGATATAACATGTGACTGAAACAGTGAACATTGAATCCTGCAACTTAATAACTGAAATACATGATATTATAGTTTAATTGATCAAGATGAATGATTATTATCCTTTGGATTATGTGATTATATATTACATGATTTCAACTACAGAGTGTGCCAAAACAATGTATACACATTTTAATAAAGGAAAAAACTGTTTTAAAATTGTAATACTCAATATATTCTGATAACAGAAGATAAACAAGTCATTTGTGTACATTTTTTTGGCACCCCTGGTAGTTCCAATTACAGGTTTCAGAAATGTGTGCAAATACAAGTTTTTGATAGTAATAGAGGAAAATAATTTGATCTCTGGAATTTTCTAAGTAACCATCTTGTTTTGTTTTGTTTTGTTTTTAGCTTACTCCTTCAAACCAACAGCATAAAACAGATGAAAGGGGCAGGGCTAATTTGGGAGTGTTCAGTGTTCAGGCCCCTAGGTAAGAACTGAGAGTTTTTTAATAGTTATTAGTATTATAAAGATTGTTTTTTCTTATTACATGCTGAAGTTAAGAATGATAAACTAACCTTCTGTTTAGTGTTAGGCGGCAGATGGAATCAACAAGAGTAGAGAAGTTTCCTAAATTTTAAACTGTATAAATTATCTCAGAATTTTTTGATTCTAACTTACATAATTTGAATCTCTCCCTTCCCCCTTTTTTTTCTTGTTAGAGGAGAACATACTATTCAGGTTAAAGCCATCTATAACAAGAATACCATAGAAGGACCTACAATTAAGTTAATGATTCTTCCAGACCCTGAAAAACCTATTCGTCTCAATGTTAAATATGACAAAGATATTTCCTTTTTAGCAGGAGATACTTTCACTGGTGAGTAATTCACAGTTTTACATAAATTTGTAATGATAATTTGCCTTTTACATTAATGAATTATTTATCCTAGATGTTTAGCATGGTAAGCAAGCATTCAATAACCTTTTAAATGGCAAAGAGAATATTTGACTTAGCCCTGTCTTCTCTCACCTCTATATCCTACATTCCTTTAATGTTCAAGAATGAACTGAAAGTTCATACATAAACTGATAGCCTAAGGTAATTCAGTTTGTGTTTGTTCTTTCACTGAACTGTGAAATTCTGCAAAAGAAATATGAATGCTAAATGGTGAAAATGGGGGTGGGGGGAGGTGCTGCAGGCGGCTTTGTGAAATATATTGCCATGTTATCTAAAACAAAATAGAACCAGGATTGTTAACTTAATTTGGATGGAAATAGATCACAGCAAAATTTATAAATAAAGATATTTCAGAACAATAAACATTTACTAAATACCTGCTATGTCCAGGTACTATACAGGACTTTTAATTCCAGTAACGAATATGACAGTGTTCAATGAGTTCAGTCTAATGTGGGAGACAATCAGTAAGCAAATAATTTCAGTGTAATGTGTTAGGTGCCAAGTCAACAAGAAATAGTATTTGTTTTATACAGGTAATTTTATTGAAAACTTCTGCTTTTTTGAAGGGATGAGTCCTGTACATATAAGCAGTTGAAAGAAGCAGACCAAAAAGTTTAGATTCAAAAATTTACAATAATTTTTAATAATTACATTACATATGTGCATAGCTTTTATGCTCAGACTTTTAAATCTGTTTGGGGAGATAAGACCTATTTCTTTTGATTAAAAATTTGTAACAGATGCCAAGTGAATGTTTCAGATAATAAACATAACAGAATATTATATTTAGTAATAGTTTAGCTACTGAATGCTTTGAAAATCATAAAAGAAAGGAAACATTTGTGTTCTTGGAATACATAAAGCATATGGATTTATGACCAGTTGCCCAAATTCTAAGATGCTGAGTACTCACATTCTAACATTTTTGGTCTTGTGTGGTAGAACTTACAGCATGGCCAACTGAAAATAAGACAAGGGACTATTCAATAGCAACGATGTATACATTACATTTTGGGGGAGATTTAGCAATGGAGTTGTCTGTCATGATTAGTAAGTTTTATAGACATATTGTTAGGAAATGCTGATTAAAGACTAGTGTTATTTTCTTCATCAGAATTACATTAACATTTAAACAAGTTGTATGCTTTAAGAAAAATAAATGATGTTGAACAAAACAATGTTATTCAAGGACCTACTGTGCAATTATTGAGCTAAATCTATTAATTGAACTAGAACAAAAATAATTTTTTTTAATGTTCACTGTGACAGATTTTATGATTACTGTTGTTTCTGAAGATGATAGTATCATTAAAAATATTAATCCAGGACGTATTTCCATGAAAATGTGGAAGCTCTCTAACAATGGGAACCGACCACCAGCAAATGTGAGTCATGGAAAATATTTTAGAAATTAAAAAGAGCTCTTGCATTTAACTGAAAATTAAATGTAATTTAAGTAAAAATGCAGTGTGTATATTCTGGAGAACTAGAAATTAACTCACTCCATCAATTGGGATTAAAAAAAAAATAGAGTATGTTTCAAAATTAAGTGTTGACGCGATTGAAAAAGAATGGCCTACATTGTGATATTGCTAACACTTTAAGATGCTTTACACTATGAAATTATCTTGTCTAAAGGACAGTGGCACAAGGCAGAAAGCATTAAATATCACTAAGATAATACAAAAAATGAGATAGTAGAGAGATGCGATTGATAGATTTAGAGGACAGAGAAGGGGGTAGAGCTGTGAGAGCAGTTTGAGGGTCTAAAGTAGCATAGTCCAGAAATATGTCACACATGATATTTAAATTTTTCTAGTAACCACATTAAAATTTAAAAATAAATAAAGTAATTTTAATGTAGTTTTAACCTAATATATTGAAAACTGGCATTTCAGTATGAACTCAATATTTTAAAATCTATTTTGAAATGTTATGTTCTTTCATCTTACCAGGTCTTTGAAATGTAGCTTACACCACATCTCAGTTTAGACCAGCCATACTTCAAGTGTTCAGTAGCCAGATATAGCTATTGGCTACCATACTGAACCGTGCAAATCTAAAATATATCTCAAATTGGAAACTAAACCTTAAATATCAGAAGGTTCCAATTTAACAATTCCCTGCAGGATTTATGGTTCATTTTAATAATTTGTTTAGGAAATTAGCTTCCTTCATTTATGCCATAAGTCCTATTAAGCTGCTATTGTCTTAAATTATATCACTACCATAGAGATCTAGTGTGTGTCCTTTAATATGTCTTTCCACTGTGGCTAATCTCACCATTGTGTCTTAACATGCATTGGTAAGACATACACGTATAGAGGTGCGTGTGTGTGTGTGTGTGTGTGTGTTTATCCAGATGTGATCTGTATTCACATTAGGTGAAGGTAATACAACTTTTCATCCTAAATATACTATGTTAAAATTTTGTGATTTCTCCCTCCCGCCTTCTCCCCTACTTCCCTTTCTAGGCAGAAGTATTTAGTTGTACTAAAATAAAAGATAATGACAAGGAAGATGGCTGCTTCTATTTCAGGTATTTCTCAAGTCATTGCATATTTTTGTGCCTACTTTGTTAAAAAGTGAATCAGCCTTGATGATACTTCCCTGCTCAGCTAGAGAAAAATAATTGAATAGAAAATTATAATGTCTCTTAATTTTTGTCAGGAAGTTTTTTTGTCAGGAAGCTTTGTAAAATGGTTTGAGGGAAGGTTGTTGTGATAGATATGTTAGTTTTCAAAACTATCAAAGTCATCAGAAGAAGAATTATGTTATATTGTCAGAGTACTTTATAATATCTTACTATACAGATTTCTATAACCCTAAACTTAAGGATTTTACAAAGTAAAAAAGAAGGCTGGATTAGATTTTTACTGTTTAACTGTGACTTTGAGATGTTGCTTCTGCATTCTGGACCTCTACTTTGAAATCTGAAAAATGATTTTGGTAGACTATTTTTGCCTGCCTGCCTGCCTGCCTGCCTATCTATCTATCTATCTATCTATCTATCTATCTATCTATCTATCTATCTATCATCTATCTATCTATCTATACTTTTAATGAGAAATGTTCTTTTAGATTTTAGACTAATAATTATCTTGTTTCTTTAAATGTATTAGTGTAGTGTCTTAAATAATGTGAAAAACAAAAAGTACACTTAGAAATTATTTTTACAGTAATACCGGCATTTCCAGTTGCCTGTGTATTTAACTTTATTGAGATTTTTATTTCTCTATGGGGACTCAGGTTACTTTCTACTGTTCTTTCATCTTCCCTTGCAGGACTCCCTTGAGCATTTTTTCCAGGCCAGGGAATGAACTCCCTTAGCTTTTGTCTATCTGAAAATGTATTAATTTCTCCCTCACTATGAAGGACAGTTTTGCTGGATATAGGATTCTTGGTTGACAGTTTTTTCTTTCAGCACTTTGAATACATTGGTCCCACTGCCTTCTGGCTGCCAAACTTGCTGATGAGAAATCTGATCATCTTATTGAGCATCCCTTGTATGTAATAATTTTTTTCTCTCTTGCTTCTCTCAATATTCTTTGTCTTTTGAAAGTTTGATAATAACGTGTCTTAGTGTGTGTCACTTTGAGTTCATCTTACTTGGAATCCCTTGAGCTTCTTGGATATATTCATGTCTTTCATCAAACTTGGGAAGTTTTCAGCCATTCTTCAAATATTTTCTCTGCCCCTTTCTCTCTTTTCCTGGAACTCCTACAATGCATATGTTGGTCCACATACTGGTGCTCCAAAAAGTCACTTAGGCTCTGTTTACTTTTCTGTGATCTTTTTCCTTCTTTTTCTCAGACTATAATATCCATTGCCTTCAGGTTTGCTAACTCTTCTACCTGCTCAAATCTGCCTTTGAATATCTGTAGTGAAATTTTCACCTCAGTTATTGTACCTTTCAGCTTCACAATTTGTTTTTTATTTCTTTTCAGGTTTTCTGTCTCTATTGATATTTCCATTTTTTCATACATCATTATCTTGACTTTTTTCACATCTTCTTTAGTGCTTTGAACATCTTTAAGACAGTTTTTTAAAATAAGTTCTTGTCCAGTATATCTGACATCAGGTGTTTTTCAGGAACAGTTTCTGTTGACTTATTTTTTCCTTTTGAATTGCCCATACTTTCCTCTTTGTTTGCCTTGTGATTTTTGTTGTTGTTAAAAACTAGACATTTGAAACTAATGTGGTAGCTCTGGAATTCAGATTCTTTGCCTTAGCTAGCTAGGATTTGATTGTTTTTTATTTTTTGATTGTGGTAAGCTATTTCTCTGCCAGGATCAACTTTAGGTGTAAACTAAAGGTCTTCTCAGGTCTTTTTTAGCCTTTCCCTGGTATGTGTGGTCACTTTCTAATTTTCCCCATGTATGCAGTTATTTTTAAATGTCTTTTAATGTCTGGCTCCCAAAAAAGGGAAAGGAAAAATGTAGGGGGGAAGGAAAGGGTGCTGGCCCTTTAAATCTCCCTGGAAGTCATTTCAGCTGGATAATGAGGGGCTTACAATAATGGGGGTTGGTGCAGGAACAGTGACCACCTGCATTTTTATCTATACTCTGTGATCAGAGACAGCAATCAGCAATCAATACAGATTGTGGATATTTGGAGGGTGGGGTCCTTCCCTAGAACACATATGCACAACTGCCTGTCATGGGGTTGGGGTGGGGATGTAAGTAGTTACTGCTGTGCTAAGAGCTGAAATAGACTGAAATTAATCTCAATTTACCATCCAAGTCTTCTAGCTTGCTGTAAGTTGCAAGCCTTCGGTAGCTCCAGAGTTCCAAAATAATTATGTCATACAGATTCTGCCAGTACAGTTGTCTGGATTCCTGGTACTTCTTACTCCTGCCGTCTTCCCAGCATTTTTCTGTAGTTTCTTTTATTTTTAAAATTCTTTAAATCGTCAGTATGGTCAGGATGCTTATTATAAATTCACTGCTTTTTCAGACTATACTGAAGAACCAGTTTCTGTTGTTCTTTTTAAAATTGCCAATCTGTCATAGACCATTGCTCTTTGTTTTCATTTTTTATTTAAAAAAAAAAGTGTCTCTGAATGTGCACTTGTTCTCAAGGCAATGTCAGATTGCTGTTTACATTTTTGAATACTCTTACTATCTTGTGAGAGAGAAGTAACAAAATGTTTATACCAGCAATTGTCGTTGGTCTGCACTTTAAACAACATTGCCTTAGGTCTTTTTGGTGTTCTCATGTTATTGCATAGGACTGATTTAGACATCCTAGAAGGGATACACTGTCTTCTCTTTAGTCTATTAAATTATATTTCAGTGTATAAATCTATTTAAATGGGCAGTCGTTGAACTATTTTATTGTATTCCAAAATGTATCTGTAATTTGTTTTAATTGAATTATATTATCGTTACATGGGCATCAGTTTGAAGGGACATTGTAGTAAATCTTTTAAAAGTAATCACACATTTTTTCAAACTGCATAGAGGTAGTGGATGCACAACAATGTATATCTACTAAATGCCAATGGAATGTACCCTAAAATGGTTAATTTTATGTTATGTGAATATCACCTCAATGAAAAGAAATCATACACTCTGTCAGTTATACATGTAGTATGTATAATAAAATATATTTCCCTATGTTGGATATACGAGGTATGATCACAAAATACAGTGAAAGTTTAAATAAGAAAAAAATTACTACAATAAAGGACACTAATGCCCATCAAAATACTCCCCTTCACTTTGAACACATTTACCCCATTGTTCTTGCCACTTTCTGAAACAGTTCTGGAAGTTCTCTTTCATGAGTGTCTTTAGTTGTGCTGTCATGGCTGAATCGATTCAAAACATTTACCTTTCATGGTCATTTTGACTTTGGGGAAGAGCCAGAAGTCACACGGTGCCAGATCTGGTGAATAAGGTGGATGAGGACACACCGTAATGTTTTTATTTGACAGAAATTGCTGTACCAGAAGCAGTGTGTGACACAGCTTTTCTGTTGTGATCACTAAATATGATGAATGCTGCTGCCAAGTGCCATCCAATGGAAAGGCAGAGATTTTCAATACAGGAAGCAGTGCTCCAAACATTAGTAACAGTGTGTGACAAGTTTCAGCTTGTTTGGTGCAGTCAGTCAGGTATGAGCTACAGTTAAGAGAAGGTGTGTTTTAAAGTGTGCTGTAAATCATCCTCCATCATTACAACACTCCATGTCATGCATCACTTCTGGTATACGGCAATTTCTGTCAAATAAAAACATTACCGTGGGGCTTCATCCACCTTACTCACTGGATCTGGCACCATGCAACTTCTGGCTCTTCCCCAAAGTCAAAATGATTCAGGACATCGAGGCAGCTACAGCAGCGCAACCAAAAACACTCACAAAAGAGCACTTCCAGAACTGCTTCAGAAAGTGGCAAGAATGATGGGTTAAGTGTGTTCTAAGGGAGGGGGAGTATTTTGAGTAGGATTAATGGCAATGTGTCTTTTACTATAATAAATTTTTTTTAATTTAAATATTCGCCATATTGTTTGATCACACCTTGTATTTGAGTGACTAGAAATATTTGTGTCCTTAATGTGTGTCAGTCACTGTATTTAGTATTCTACATATAATCTCACTTAATTTTTTAACCTTTTAAAAACTGAAATAGAAAATTTATAAAGTTAATAAAAGGTATGCAGCTTTGTGATTTCTCCCAAAGTGAATGTGTGTGCAACCACTACTAAAATTAAGAAATAGAAGGTTGCCAATACCATGGAAGCCCCACCTTATGTCCCTCCCAATCATTACCTCCTTCCTTCCTGCTATGCATGTGCACACACATTCACGTAGACATGCTCATACACACAAAATAACTTGATTTTCTTTAGAATTCTATTATCCAAACACACAGAGGATGCCAAAAACATGTATACACATTTTAAGAAAGGAAAAACTGTATTAAAATTGTAATAGTCAATATATACAGATAACAAAAGGTGAATACAAGTCACATTTGACTTCTGCAATTACAAGAGGTGCTCAAAGTGGTTACCATCAGTGTCCAGACACTTCTGATTCCGGCGAACTACTGCTTGACTCATGTTGACCAAAGTGTCCACATGTATCACTGCGCATGCTGTTTCAGTTTCTTCCTAAAATACCGCCAGTGTAGCCAGTTTTCTACCATACACCACATCCTTTAAGGTCGCCCACAGGTAAAAGTTAGGGGGTGTTAAGTTGGAGCTTCTGTGCATACTCATTTGTTGAAAGAAGGCGAATATAGTAGTGGTAGTAATTCTTTTTATTTTCTTTTTATGAAAGGAACTGAAATGTTGATGCTTTTAATTCATTCCCCCTTTATTTAAAAGTTGTAAATAATCTTATCTCTTTCTTTCTACTTAGGGACAAATTAATTCCTAATAAAGTGGGGATTTACTATATCCAGTTTTGTTTTATGATGGATAAAGCAAATACTCTTAACAGTGAACAGGTTTGTTTGCTCTCTTTATACACTGCAGTTAGCTTTACATTTTCTTGTTTACTTTAAGAATGAAATACTTTGTTTCAAAGTGAATTAATTATTCAATGCAGAGTACAAATAATGCAATTTTCAGAAATATTAGAATACAATATATTTAAAAGTATGTTAATTTAAATGACCTGATGCAGAAGTTACTTTTCCACCTTTCTCTGTGTCCAAGACTCAATTAGTAAGCATTTTAGTGTATAACATAAGGTTGCTTCTATCAATCATACATGAAAAATTTTCAGTTAATATTATTTCAGGTACTAGAATTTCAGATAATGAAGTTTAAGGTAGTTTTAACATACATCATATCCATTCAATAAATGGTACTGTACTAAATTTTTAAAAATTACCTGTACTTTTCAATGCCTCTAAGTTTCTTCCTAGGTAGCTGTTAACATTCAAAAATTAATCTTTCATATACTTTTAATCCTGAGTTTTTAAAAGTTAGTTTTAAGAGATTAATGGAAATACATTTTAGAGTGTAACATTTCATTTCATTTAGTATATGTTATCATTTCTTCTCTTACTCTTGAATACAAAATCATTAATATATTGTTAATCAGAATGCTTCTTTTGTTTTAAAGATTATAGTTGATGTTCTACCTAATCAACCTGTGAAGTTAGTACCTAAAATTCAGCCAGATACACCAGCTGTTTCAAATGATCACTCAGTTGTCAATAGGACCTTGGTCAAAGATCTGCATCTTATTATCACGGTAATGTTTATTTATGTCCAAAATTGCAAAGGATAACAAAAATTATTTCTAGTTTTAGTGTGCAAAATAGTTATTATACAATCAGATCTTGATTATTCAGTTTAAGGTTATAGGAAAAATTTATGCAGATGAATGAAATATTTATAAATATCTATGAATACAAAGAATGCATAACATACAGAGGGTGTGAAAAAATGTATACACATTTTAAAAAAGGAAAAAACTATTATAATTGTAATAATATATACCGATAACAAAAGATGAATACAAGTCATGTATATACATTTTTTTGGCAGCCCTGGTATATAAAATACCCAAATATGCTAAGTAAAACTGACTCAAAAATGCAGAAATCTGTGTACCTTTCCTAATATATCCCCTTTAAGTCCCCTTTTTCATGTATGCATTATGAATATGTGTCAAATAAATTGATTCCTCCATGTCCATTTCATTGAGGGGACAGAAGGAAATAATTAAGTAATTACTTTTAAGAGATCTGCTCTGATAACTGATCATAGTGAGCTCCTCAAAGTTCCTAGAGAGTAAGCAGCAATACAATTGCCAAGAATATTAACAGAAACAGGTAAAACACAGTAGTGGGACTTCACCTTTATGGAAAATTTTGCTGGTGGAATACTTAACCCCTTTCCGTTTATTTTCCAGTTTTAGACACATGAATTGTTCTTAACTTCTCTTCCCCAGATCAGTGAATGCTAAAAGTATGTAACAAGGTGAAAGTTTAAAATAAGAGTCCTTTTAATGTAGAATGTTAGGAACAATTGTCTTAGATGGAAGCCTCTGGTTCTTTCGTGGCTTCTGGGATTATTTTCTACCTGTGGAATACTTAATCTGAGAACTGAATTCTGTGCTTGGAGTAAAGGATCAGGATATTTGGGGCTTTATAAATATGTCATGTTTCTGATTTTTACATGTCCTTCTCTGGGTTTAATTTTCTTACTAGTTCTTCTAATTAGTTATTTTCCGTTGTTTAAGGATGCGTACAACAATCAGACTGGAACTGATTTGGTTGGCACTGTAATAGCTACCATCAAAGGTTCTAATGAAGAAGATACTGATACACCACTCTTTATCGGGAAAGTTAGGACACTTGAATTTCCCTTTACGAAAGGCTCAGCTGAAATCACGGTAATTTTTGTAGATAAGATTTCTGTATTTTACAGTTTAAACCACAATAGTATAAGACCTGTTCTTTGTATGTATGGCTATGAAATGTTCTAATTATAAGATTAAATTGGAAAGTTAACTGAAATATTTTGTGATTTTGCTCTAGGCTAGAATCAGTATTACTATTTAGCAAGACCCTCTTTTTGCCTGTGGATGACTGTTTTCTCTGCTTTTATTGATTCTTTTTTTCGCTTCAATGATAATCTAATCATGTTTTTTGAAAAGCTGCCGTTTTGTGAACAGAAACAGAATAAAACATTGCCTACATAAAAATACATAGCTTAGAAAAAATTAATAAAACATATTATCTTTATTATTTTTCCCAAATGGAAATAGTTTTACTTATAAAAAAATAACAGAGCAAAAACTGAAAAATATTAACTATTTATTATCACCCTTTAGAGATAATGATTAGTAATTTAGTGTATAATCTCCAGACTTTTCTGTAGATACAAAATCTGACAATTAAGTTCGCGAACTCCTCCTAGAAAAAGTGCTACGTACCTTACTGCTGTATATCACTACAGTCACCTTTGAAGTACTGCCCTTGGGAAGCTATGCACTGACACCAGCGCCTAGTACACCCTAAAGTAATTTTGGAACTCTTTTTCTGGAATGGCCATCAGAACTGTTGTCATCTTATGCTTGATGTTCTGAATGTCATCAAAGTGTCTTCCTTTCCATATTTCCTTTATCTTCAGGTAAAGAAAGAAATCATAGGGGACCAGATCAGGTGAGTAGGGAGGGTGTTCCAATACAGTTATTTGTTTACTGGCTAAAAACTGCCTCACAGACAGTGCTGTGTGAGCTGTTACATTGTCATGAGGCAAGAGCCATGAATTGTTGGTGAAAATTTCAGGTTGTTTTCATCTGACTTTTTCAGGCAGCCTTTTCAGCATTTCCAAATAGTAAACTTGGTTAACTGTTTGTCCAGTTGGTACAAATTCATAATGAATAATCCCTCTGATATCAAAAAAGGTTAGCAACATCATTTTGATTCTTGATATGGACTGACGGGACTTTTTCAGTCATGGAGAATTGGCTGACTTCTTTGCTTTTGTTCATCGGTGAGCTCCTTCGGGACCGTTTTTGTACACATCTTTTTCATGCCAAGATTTTCAGTTAAGATTTTCCTGTTTCTCCAGTGATGTTTATTTGGTCTGCTGTGCTTCTCACAGTCAGCCAACAATTTGACACACAATTTGACGAATTTTTGCAATATTTCTATCAGTTCTGCTCATTACTGGCTGCTCTGACTTCTCTTCATCAGTGATACGTTCTCTCCCCTCAGAAAAACGTTTCTCTATTTGTACACTGCCGTTTTCTTCATGGCATTATCCCCACAAACTTGGACTAAAATGTCCCTGATTTCATTTCCACTCTTGCCAAGTTTAACAAGAAATTGAATGTTCATTGCTCTAATTCAAGTTCAGACATTCTCGCTACAGCACACAAAAGCATGCAAAAACAGTAATGAACGCCACTCAGGAAAACACCGCCTCACGTCAATATAAACACAGCTGTGAGACACTGATATACCAAGGTTACGAAACTTTATTGAACTGTTTGTATAGTGCTGGCAATGTAAGCTCACAGTGGCAAGTTTGCGAACTTAATTGTCAGGTCTCGTACACTAATACTGCATGGATACCCTGTGCATATGACTTATATACATGGGGGCGGGGGGGTGTAAAATTTCATAATATAATAGAACATTGCTTTTATAAAAATCTTCTTTTCTTATTTAACACACCTTTGATATATTCATCAGTAAGTATAAACCTATGTCGCTGTATTTATGATCATAATTTGTTTGATCAGTCCTAAGTAAAAATTTAGTTCCTATACAAAGCTTGTTTTTATCAACAGTGCTTCCCTCAGTTTTCTTCCATGTATATATCCTTTTGCATATAGCTGATTATTTCCTTAAGAAATTGCTAGACGTAGAACTGGAGACAGAGTCTTTTGGTAATTACGGCCAATTGCTCTTCAGTTATATTCCCACCAGAATTCTGTGTACATCCTCATATTATTACCAACCCTGAATATGAACAATTTCTAAAATTCTAACCAAGTTTCCTATATTCAAAAAAAATATTTTCTTTGTTACTAGTAAGGTTGAACACTTTTCATATTTTTGATCTTTTTAGGATTGTCCCTCAACTCTGTATTTTGCAATGTTCGTCATTTTCTTCTTAACACGTTGCGTACAGATCACGAGACTCTTCACGAGGGATTTAAACCCCACCGTACGCAACGTGTTAATTATATATTAAAGATATTAATGTTCTTTTGTATATAAATATTTTTTCCTGAGTTTGTCTTTAGTTGGGGTTTGTTTATATTGGGGCCGGAGAAAAGATTATATTCACAGTGGTAACTGGTATCTTATGCATTTAGTCTTGGTTTGTCTGAATTTTATTTTTATCTTTTTTTCAAATTAGCCACGTTTCTTGATATCATTTGAAGAATTCTTCCTAAACCAATAAATTTGAAATGTCACCTTTTCTTGCATTTTTTTCAGTATTTATCTTTATATCTAACCCATTGCTAATATCAATTTTAAAAAATTGAAGTGTAGTTGACATACATTAATAGTTCCAGTGTATAGTATACCACATTGTTTTAATAACATAGGCTTACAGTCAGGGAGGCTGCCAGCTTACACCTGGTCTATAGTAGACATGTCTATTGGTTTGGCAATGACAAACCCTTACATTTCCATTTTAATTAGTTTCCAACATTTAAAGTTCTGTAGTTTTACAGAAAGATCTGCATTTCTGACTTATTTAGAGAATTCTAAAAACCTGGTGATACTGGGCCAAGATTATTTTATGGCAGCAGGATTTTTCAGTCAGCTGTATCCATGCCTCTTCTTTTCCTCTCTTGACGGTGAGAGCAAGTGTCAGTTGATGTTTACATTTACACTTGTTCTTTTATTTTTATTACAGTGGAGAATAACGTGAAAATTTCTTGTACCCTAACAAAAATTAGGTAATAAAAGCCACATGTTGAAAATCAAAGAAGGGGAGACATGTTGAACATGCAAAGTAGGTTTGTTTTGGAAGAATACACCTAGCCCACTTTACTTATTTCCTGTTTACATATGTCGTATTTCTATGGCCTCTCTGTAGGCATTTGAAGTCGCTAACTCTGCTGTACATATTTCTGAAGTTAAGATGGCGACTAAACTAATCCCCTGCAGCTGCATATGGAATCTAAGCTTCATGTCATACATATGAATTTCCACTAGAGGTTCCTAATGCCACACTGAAGAAGCAGAAAACTCAAGTCCTACATGACACCTGACCATGTATTGATTTAGTAGGTCTGGGGCAGGGCTCTGGAATCTGATTTATAACAAGCAGGTCGTTCTTATCATTAGGGACACTTAGGATACACTGGCCCAGAACACCACCAGTATGTGTAAATACTATACATTACTTTTCAAATCTGTTAATTGTGTTATTCAAATTCTGTATATTATTTGCCTGCTTGGTCTGGAAATTTCTAAAAGAGGTGTCTAAGTTTAATTCTGCTCTGCATTGGTCCATTTATCATATTCCAAATTCCCATTTGTATTTGGATCCAGTTTGGGACCCTTCAGTTCTCTTCATTTCTGTTATTCTATGTTTGCTTTTTTCTTGATAAGCTATACATCAGAGATTATAAACTATAAAACTTTGAGATAGGAAGGACCTCCTTAAACAAGATATAAAGGAAGGCATTTTATCTTTATATTAAAAATTAAAACTATCATACACATATCTTAAGCAGAATTAAAATGACAGTGACAATGCATTGAAAATTGTTGACACTAAATGATGGTATATAGAGATTCATTATATGGTTGTATATAATAAAAAAATTTTTTAAAGATGACAAATTGGGTAGAAATATTGCTATCTATATTGCTGCATATGTATTGCTATGTACATATATTATAGCAATATTTTCATATAAAATAGAGGATTAATAAACATATTTTTTAAACCTCCTGAAGAACTACCTCCAAATCAAAGAGAAAAGACAATCTCATAGGAAAATAAATGACCAAAGAATATGAGTAGGCAATTAATGCAAGAGGAAAACAAATGACCAATAAACAAGAAGCATGACCTCAGTACTAACCAAAGAAATGCTACTTACAACAATAATGACTGGTTGTTTTTAATCCATCTTTTTAGAAAAATAATACTTGATTGATATTAAATGTTGGCTAGCATTAGCAGAGTTAGATATTTTTATACACTAATGGTGAAAGGATATATTGATGCAGCCTTTTTGAAGGGAAATTTGATACTACCTATTAAACTATCTTAACAAGTCATTATATTCCTCATCTGTTCTGGAGGATACATATAGAAGTGTTAAATATATTTTCTTTGCTGTATTATAAATAGCTAAAAAAGTTTAAATTAAGTGTCCATCACCTAGTGAATATTATAGTGTAGTATATCTATACTATGCATAAATTTTAAAAATTGGTATCTAGACATTCACTTTAATTGACCAATGAATCAAATTGAGTGTTGAAAGCAAACTGCTGAAGTATAAAGTATGTTATTTTTTTAATGTGATCAGTATTTTATATGTTTATATTCAAGTAAATACGTTGTAAACTGCTTTGAGAAACTAAGTGGAACTGGGAATTAGTTTAATGGTGGACTTGTATTTTATATTCTTTGGAAAACGAATTGTTAGATATAATTTGTAATTTTGTTAATTTGTAGATTGTTCTACAGTGTTCTGTTGATTTAGATATTTGAATATTATACTTCTCCGTGAATTGTAGTCTGAAAAAACAGCTAGTATCTATTTCCTATAAGACTGAAAAAATCATTTAGGATATAAATATTTGTGTTCATTATTTACTGGTTGTATACTATGGTCTTAAAGTGTATCAAAAGATTTTTGTAAAAAAAAAAAAGATTTTTGTGTGCATTAATGACAAAAATACAATTTAAAAACATATTTAGCGCTTTTCAGGACCTCTTATTTGGTCACCTGGGACTGGTGGGTCTGCTTCCATGGTAACAGCTGTAACTTAAACTTAGCATTGGGCTTTGGGCATGTCTTTGTGATTGTTTTTGTAACTTGCCCACCATCAGCTGTTTCACACTGCTTCAATTTATAGGTTGGTATAAGAACATTTTGCACGTCAAAATATAAGGGCCATTGATATTTCTGGTCTGAAAGAAAAGATACTTTTTCTTATAGTTTTACATTGTATATATTTTTGCATAATCTGTTTATTGATAAGATCATTTGATTTTCAAACCAGTACCAAAAGCTAAAAAGTTTTGTCTTGATTTGTCCTGGTGATGTTTTAATGAATGTCTGATGAATCTTAAGGGTGAGTCAATGCCTTTTACCTTTAAACTTCACTGCTTACTCAGAAACAGCACAATGTGATATATAACATTTACACATTGACAAATACCTTTCTAAATCTTGTTTTTGTTACTGTTTTTTTTTTCCTTATAGAGTCTAGTGCTGGCAGAAAATAGTCCTGGAAAGGATAGTACTGAATATTTTATTATATTTGAGCCTCAGTTACCAGCTTTATCAAGAACATTAAAATCATATATCCTACCATTTGTGTTTTCTGATGGTAAGTATCTAGGAAAACAGAGGATTAAACTCTTTATGTTTGTGGTACTTGAGAAAAACTTGTTTTGTTTTCCATTAATATTGTGCTTATTAGTTATCTAGTCATGTGATGACATATTGTGGAAGTCACAATTTTAAAATTGAAGTAAATTATCTGAATGGCACTTTTTTTTTTTAGACGTTAAGAAGCAGCAACAAATGCTAGCATTTGCAAAACAAAAGGATGAGTTATCTAGAACTATTGGAATGTATAGAACTGTATTTGAAACCAGCAAACAACTTATTGATGAAATGAAGTGTAAGTCATTTTTTTATTCAAAGTTAATAAAATGTTATGCTTTGGGGAATGGTAAGGCAGAAGATTGAGACCATGGGACACAAACATTGTCTACTTTCCTGGACTACAAGTAAACTGTAGATCACTGCAGACAGGTGGAATTGATGGTCTGTAGTATTCATTATTTGATCTACTTAAGCTGAAGTAGTCCTCATTTTAAATTAATTTATATCCTACTTACCTACAACAATTTTAAGTTTTTTTGAATTAGAAATCTGAATCTGGAAATTTAAGGCTTTGACGTAACAGTAATGTTTATATCTAGCTCCAGCTTCTGGCAAAAGATATTAGATGACAGTATCCATAATGGAGAATGTATAATTTGATTTTTAGTTTGAGTCATAGAATCGTATGTATTTTATTTAAAACATCTGCAGTATATGTCCTATGGAGTGTACAAGGTAGCACACACTGATATAGAAATATGCAACTTATTTTTTAATCAATACGTGGGGTGTTTGCTGCAATTCTTAATAATGTTTGTATACAATTAAACAAGGCATTTGCTGAGTTGTGCTCTTATCTCTTTTTCCATTGTTAGATT
Source organism: Rhinolophus sinicus (assembly GCF_036562045.2). Taxonomy (NCBI): domain Eukaryota; kingdom Metazoa; phylum Chordata; class Mammalia; order Chiroptera; family Rhinolophidae; genus Rhinolophus; species Rhinolophus sinicus. The sequence goes on from NC_133758.1 coordinate 45,060,147, forward strand.
TTTTTTCACTATGATTTTTGGCTTCGTGTTAGTTACATAGTTAAAATTTTGGTCCATTACCAACAAATGTAATATATACTGCTTGAATCAAGTACTCACTGTTGTATATCTATCCAAGGTCAAGCATCTTTAAAGGATAATAGGAACTAAGTAGAGTAATGAGATAATCATTTGTAGCACTAAAAATTATTTTTATAAAGTCTTGTTTAGTTATTGGAACGTTATGCAATTATGTATAAATTATATATAGTCATGGATTAGGATTAAATAATTTATACAAGATTATTTGGAGTTTTTAGTGTAATATCTCTCTCTTTTTTTAATTAAAATTTATAGGGGTGACAATTGTTAGTAAAGTTACATAGATTTCAGGTGTACAATTCTGTAATACATTATCTATTTCTCACATTGTGTGTTCACCACCCAGAGTCACTGCTCTTTCTATCACCATATATTAGACCCCGTTTACTAGAAGAGGGTAATATCTCTCTTAACCACATTATTTTTCTTATTTTTGTGTTATCAGATCTGAACTTGAATTTTAGACTTTTAGTTTAATTTTGAATTTCTGTAATAATCACTTAAAATTTTTTATTTCATTTCAGGTCAGTCATTAAAAGTGAAAAAAATAAGAGATTGAAAATATTTTCAGAAACTATATTTTGGGGGTTATTACAAATTGGTGCAATTTTTTTGTTTACTTGTTTTTAACTTTAGGCCAAGTTGAAGCAGCAAAATTAAAAGAGGCCCAGTTGCGAAATGAACTAAAAACACATAATATTGACATTCCTACCACACAGCAGGTACAGCTTCCAAGTATATGTGAAAGTTTTTGTTTGTTTTTTAATTGTAGTCTATAATTTTTTTTACTATTCATATTTTATTAGGAATATTATGACTACTACTGTTTGGGGGTACTAAGACATAAATGGATTATAGTCTAGTCACTTACTAGGCATTAAAAGGGGCTAACAAAATGATAGAGTGCTCTTTTTCAAAGCATTTGCATTTTTATTTCTAATGTAATGACACCAGTAAGTGAAAATAATAATACACCAACTTGAGAACTGAAGAGACTGTGAAAGTTATAACTGTTACATGTGGTGGCAGAGAAAATGAGAGAAAGTAACAAAAGACAATAGATATTTTTAAAACCTTAACTTCTTTTAAATAACTGTTTCAAAGAGAAGTGCTATTATAGGTCATGTATTTCTTAACTAAGTTAAAAAAAATGAGTGAGGTGAAAGCTTTACATTACTGTAACCATATTCTTTTAAAGTGATGCCTGCTTGATAACCTTATGTTCTCGAGTTGTCCAAATTGTTGATTTTTCTCTGCTATCATTATGGACTATCTGGTACAAGAGTAATTGGCCTTATAGTTAAGTTTTCTTTATAAATTACAGGTGCCACACATTGAAGCACTTATGAAAAGAAAAATATCAGAACAGGAAGAACTAAAGAAAAAACCTAGAAGATCATGTACTCTTCCAAACTATGCTAAAGGCGGTGCAAATGTTTTGGGAAAGGTTTGTGTTTAAAGCTTTTAAGTGGCAATATATTTTACTATGTTGTTTTGTTTAAAATGTGTTTTTAAATGACATAATAAAAGTGTCAGTTCCTTTGTATTTTTTAATTTTTTTCAGTAAATTACTTACTCTCATTACTGTAACAGGGATTTGGCAGAATTTAAAACCAAAATCCATAATTCTTGTTACTATTGAGGGCCGTGGCAGAAATATTTAACGTGTTAGTTCAAGGCTTATGGTCTACTTAGAGATGCTTTTGTGTCATACAGCTTTGTAGGTAGCCAAGACTTTTCCATGTGCCTCATACTTCAGTGAGACAACACAAGAGAGAGAAAGATTAAAATTTCTCTGAGGCCTTGGTCTAATATTAGAGAATAAATTCTGGGATGCTCCCAGAACTTAAGGAAGAAAACCATAAGAATAAACGAAACACTTTATCCATGTTTGCTGCCAAAAGAGTTCCATTTTTCCTTCTCTTCTATCTCTTCCTTCTTTGGTTCTACCTTTTGTCAAATGAATTGTGTTTTCATTTTTATCCTACCGTTACTCAGTCCTGAACATTCTATTTTATAGAAAGTGTTTCTTATAGAACATCTTCAAGTTTTAATGGTGTGAAGGTTTGTGGTATATAAATGTGTGTTTTACTTGTTAAACTTTTCCATTTAATATACATCTTAGCTTTCTGCTTTTATCTCTTGTTTTAAAATTGAGGAAACAAACCGAGGTACAGATTGATTAAAAATCTTACTCAAGGTTACATAGCAAACAAGTGGCAGAGCCAGGTCTCAACAGTCTGATTCCAAAGTTTGTGCTGTTTATTACTATTCTTCATTGCCTTTGTACATCATTCTTTCACAACCACTCTGTAAACTTTTTATAGTATTTCTAGCTTTTACATGAGTAAATTGAAGTTCAGAGAACTTAAATAACTCATCAATATATAATTAGTAAGAGGCAGAACATAGACATAAACCAAGGTCTCTGTGACTCTGAAGTCCGTGGTAGTTTCTTTATACGTGGTTCCCTAACATCACAAGCAAACTGTACACTGAAAATAGAGGGTAATGGTTACTCTAAAAGTGTATAGCAGTGTTTACTATCAAAACCATGTTACATTATTATCCAAACCCAAAAGATGAAAATTGAAAACTTAAGAGTGTAAATATATAAACTAGAAAACAAGATGCTAATTTATAATGTTATAGCTTAAATTGTTATTCCTCAAAACCAATTTATAGAATTTCTAGAAAGAAGCAGTTCTGTGATTCTAAGCATATTGATATCTATAATAACCTGGTTTAAGGTACTAATGTCCACATTCAGTGTTTCATTTGGTACAAAATTCTTGTTCAACATGTAAGATTTTTACCAAAGTATAAAATAAATTTTAGCAGAAGAAATACATTTTTAAGTCTTCCATTCAAACATTTCTCATCAGATGTCTTGAAAATCAGGGGAAAACCTTTGAAATCACATTTTATGTAGTTTCTCCTCTGTCCTCTCAGAAGTATAAGCCTAACCAGCAAGAGGAAATTTTTCAAATCATATTTAATCTTCTTCCTTGGTTCCTTAAAAAAAAATTCTCCCTGGCATTTATCCTAAAACTAGGATAAATAAGTGGAATATAGTATGGGACAAGATGAGATTTATAATGTGTATCTACTTTTAACATTGTGAATACCTCCATTAACTAGGACATTGCTCTCCTAATTGTAAATATCTTTTGTTTTAATAAGTACCTTTCATCTCCCATCCCTGAGAAAGAATTAGTAACATCCATGAAAATGGCTAGGGTGGACTTAAAACTGAAAAAGTAGTTAAAGCTTGAATGAACAAAACATTGTATGTGGTATACAAGGTTTAAAAAAAAAAGTTCATGTCTTAGAAAGGATTAAATTTTTGAGAAAGTGAAAAACAACACTGTGTATACTTTTTATCACCTGAAAGTTGAAGGAGAAAGTATAGTGTTAAGGAGTCTAGCGAAAGCTTCCAACCATATCTTCGCTTAGAATTAATTACCCCATTAAGATTAGGGTGCTTGTGAACAATCACAAAATGGACACCTGTCCTAACACTTGTGGTCGAAAATAGAATGAGGTCACTTAATTTGATTTGTCTCTGCTAGCTCTTCCTTTGCTAGAACTTTTTTTTATCTTAATTTATATGTGCTAGTTTCTCTGCATGTCTGGTTTCTTACCTTTCTTCCACTAACTTCAAGAAAATTGGAAATACAAAGGTAGACATGATGTTTCTAACAGTGCACACAACTTTCTCATTGCTAGGACAGGTATTTTGCCCCCATTTCCACATAAGAATGAAGGGTAGATGTGACACCATCACCATTCTGTGCCGTGAATGAGGTTTTGAAATTGAACACAAAATTTCGACCTTGTTGGACTATGAGCAAGAATGCTTGTGACTAAAGTATTAGTCCTAAGCTCCATAGTATTCTTACAAGCAGAAGAAATGATTCTTATTTGTGACATTTAGATTTGTTTTCTGAAAGAAATATATAGTATTAGAATAAAATATCTACTTAGAAGGGTATGCCATGTAATTATATTTATGTTGAATGTTAAAACTCCATTTACTGTATGTTTATATTATTTAAATTTATTTTATGATTACTTAAGACATATACCAATAGTAGAGATATTAAATGTGAAAAAATGTATATCATTAGTTAGCTGATAATATTCCAAATATTTTTGTTTGCTCATTTGCAAATTTATTGGAGTTTAACCTGTGGAACAGTTTTTCCAAAATGTAACAGCAGACTAAACAGTTTAATATTCAAACCAGTAGGTTTCTGAGTGATAATTTTTTAATTCATGTGAGTGTTTTTGCTGTTTAGATTTTGGCTTTTAAAATATGTAATATCACATTTTTATATATTTAGAGTTTTATGCTTGATTTTTAAAATGGGTTACAGATTGCACACCTGGCACAAATTGAAGATGACAGAGCTGCAGTGGTTATTTCTTGGCATCTGGCGAGTGATATGGATTGTGTTGTCACCCTGACCACTGATGCTGCACGTCGCATCTATGATGAAACCCAAGGTCGTCAGCAGGTGTTACCCCTTGATTCTGTTTATAAGAAGACTCTTCCAGACTGGAAAAGGTTAGAAAAAAGTGGAAGTAATGACTTTTTCTGAAATATCTTTTCTTTTTTTATCAAAGAGCTGATGAGAAATGATTTCTCTAAAAGATGCCTAAAACAAAGTGTGAAGTGACTCAAATTATCTACACTGTTTTTATCTTCGCCTTCATCACAAATGTGTATGCTTCATTAAGATCAGTATTACAGTGTATTCAGTTATAGATTCTGGCCATGTTTAATTTGCCAATTAAATGTTATTTGTATATATGACACACACATATGCAGGCACATGCACACACAAACCCAAAGCAAATTTTTGGTTTTTTGCAACAGCTAGTATGGAATGATTTCATTATCATTAACAATATGAAATTGCTTTATTTGGAGTTAGGGTAAAGATACATGTCTTTTGTCCTATTTATATAATATGAAAATAAGCAGCAATCATTTAGGTAGAGAGGGTCTGTAGTGGAAAGGCCAATAGCAAAGTTGAAATGTAAGAGACCATCTAGTTAGGATGTTTTATTCTTACTTTAATATGAATCTTATTTCTTTAATTATTTCTTCATTTACTTTTCAAAGTATGTTTTTAGGGAATAACCATGCAAACCAATTAGGTATTTTTAATCTAAATTTTAAAATACTTTATGTGTACTCTGATTGTGACTGTTTTTTAAAATTCACTTTAAAAGACTAGAAAAAAATGGTAACAAAACAAAAAGAATTAAAATGTATAAGAATATTGACCAATAATTTTCTCAGATTCCTAAACAAAGCTTTGCAAGGCCTACAGTTGGATGGGAATAGGGACTTTAAGGAGAATAACTCATTAAGAATGTACTATGTTATTTAACATTTCATTTTGTAATCTAAAAATAGATTAGGGAAACAATTGGAATTTGAACTTATCTATCTGCTTCTAAAGTTTCTTACCCACCTACTCATCAGTATCTATTTTAAACATAAGAAATCCTGTTGGATTGCAATTACTGTGTTGATAAGGGTAATAATACCTTTTGTGAGAATAATTTTTTCTCCAGGAGGGCTTCTCTTATGTCCATAATCCCTGAATACCAATTGAAAAATCTTCGATTTAGGGAAAGTATGAATTTGGTATTTAGAGCTAATGTTTGCTCTAGAAACTAGTTATCCTCTCTATTTCTGGTATTATACCTCTCATTGGGATTGGGTTAACTAGGTTCTAGAGCCACGCCTACCCTCCACCACTCCTACCTTCAAGATTTCGTAAAAGCTATACTATGTGGGAGGGAAAGGCCCTGACACACCAGTCAGCGTCCATCTCTTGGATCCCATTGTTACCTCCCGGCTTCAGTTGCTCATTACACTGTGTGGGAAGGACAGAGAGCCAGGTACTGAGCTGCCTCTCCCACTTGTGTCTCAGTCTTGGTCCTTACCCCCATCCCTCCATTCTGTTGCCCCTCTCCCTGTGACACAGTCATATCTTTGGCATCCTCTTTTAGGGTCAGCTTTAGAGGCTGCTTTTCTCCTTTCCTTGTCAAACTAAACAGCTAGTTTATATTGATTTTATAAACTAATTGAGGGTAGTACAGAAAAAACTAAGTAGATATTTTTATATGGTAAATACTGTTTTCATTTCAGGGCATGATAGTTATTCAGTAGTTTCACTTACGGATAAGGAATTGATTAAATGATCACAATAATATGTGATATATGCATGTTTTTCATATTTTGTATTTTTTAATTAAAAAGTTGTATGTGTTTTAATACTTCTTTTAAATTTCTTTTCATTCAGACCTCTACCTCATTACCGAAATGGAAAATTATTTTTTAGACCCATTGGAGATCCAGTCTTTGCCCGAAATTTGTTAACATTTCCAGATAATGTAGAACATTGTGAAACAGGTAAAGGAAATTGCAGTGACTTTATATAGATGTTATGTTTGTGATCCACATATATAAATTAATTACTGATTATGGAATTTGTTCTTATTTAATTTATAAGTGATAGTTTTATTAATATTTAATTCTCTTTTTTTTCCTGTTAGAGGAAAGTGTTGAATAAAATTCTAATGTTAGCAGTCTTTTGTAAGAAAAATTTGAAATGTGTTCATATTTTAGTATGACCGAAAACAATCTCCTAATTTAAAAAATGTGTTTATTGAATGTTTTAGTATTTGGTATGCTGTTAGGAGACACCATTATTTTGGATAATTTGGATGCTGCCAATCATTATAGGAAAGAGGTATGTATTTGAATTCTTTTTTAATTTTAGCTCTAACTTTATATATATATATTTTAATTTAATGTATTAGAGACCTATATAGAAGTAATTTCATCATGATACATGTGCAAATAACTAAGTAACCTATCAAAACCAATTTAAATTCTACATGTTGAAAAGCAACATAAAATTGGGTAAAATATATGAATGAATGGGACCAACATGCAAATTAAAGTAAAACGTGTTTTTGGGCTATGAAATTATCAAAGACTCAAAACTGATGTCTGTCATTGATGGTGGTATTGGAAAAAAGCTTACTCTCAGATAATGTTGGTGGAAATGTAATTTTATGTAGCCTTTGTTTATTAGTTGTTAGAGCTGCCGTAACAAAGTACCACAGACTGGGTAGCTTAAACAATAAAAATTTTTGTCTCTCAGTTCCGAAGGCTTAAAATCCAATTCAAAGTATGGACAAGGTTGATGCTTTTTGAGGGCTGTGAGAGAAGGATGTGTTCCAGACCTCTGTCCTTGGCTTGCAGATGGTCATATTCATCTGTTCACATCTGTGTGTAACTGTGTCCCTTCTTATAAGGATACAACTCATTGGTTTAGGGGCCAACCTAATTACCATATTTTAACTTGATTACTTCTGTTAATACCCTGTTTTCAAATGAGGTCACATTCTGAGGAACTGCGGGTTAGGACTCCGATGTATGAATTTTGAAGGGCACGGTTCAACCCATAACACCTTTGAAGGCACATTTTGGCAATATAAATGTTTCAGTCCTCTGTTGTTACATAACAAACACTCAAAAGTTACTGGCTTCAAACATAACGACATTATTAGTGCTCATATCTCTGTGGGTTTCTCCAAGTAGTGTTAGCTAGTTGCAGTGTTGGCTAGTTGCACTTGGGATGGTGGAAGCTGCAAAATGCCTCACTCACACAGCTGGCAGTTCGTTGCCATCTGGGAATTCGGCTGTAGTAAGCCAGAAGCTGAGCTGGCATAGTCTGATGGGGTCATTGTTCTCACACACTCCCCAACCCCAGGGTAATGTGAGATAATGCTATTAACATTTTAAAAACCCTTTTGTCTACCTAGAGATCTAGGAAGCAGTGCCTTAAATCTGAGTTCTTAACAAAGAGACATCCTTGACTTGATTTTGACTCACAGACATTTTACTGGCTGTGCATTGGATCTCTCCATTTCTTTTTCAAGAACATTTTGTTTGCCGAACAGTCCAGCGATGAAAAACAGTTTTTCTACCCAGCAAGTCCTGAGTTAGAAATATTTCCTTGAAATTAGTTCCTTCCTTAGTTTATCTTCCACTCATACTGGCTAGTTGATTCTGGCTGCTGGCTAGACCCTCAGCTGGGACTGTAGGCTGGCAGACTTGGATCTCTCCATATAAGCCTCTCCACGTGACTACTTGGGCTTTTTCAAAATGGCATCTGGGTTCCAAAAAGAGGTGTTCCAAGCAGTGAAGGCGGAAGCTGCTGGTCTCTTAAGTCCCAGCCTTGGAAAATACATTTGTTTGGTTGGTCAGAATTTGGCTAGCCCAGATCCAAGGGGAGGGTGGGGGGGTTAGGAAGATGGGAGTAGACTCTCCCTTGTCCATGAGAAAAGGAGCAAACATTTGCAACAATCTTTGTGCCATCACAGGATATTAAAATAATTTACTTTACAGACATACTCCCACAAGTTTAGGAAGAGAGGTATACAAGAATATTCATGTGAATATTAAAGAATTTTTAATGGGAAACTTTGGAAACAGTGTAAATGTCCATTAGTCTGGATTAGAGAACTTCACTATAGTAATTTATACAGTTGAGTAGTGTGTAGCTATTAAAAAGAATGTAATAGACTTATAAGTCCTAGCAAGGAAGATGTACAAAACATATTTTGTGGAAAAGTTGCAAAATTATAATGTATAAGATGATGCCCTTTTAAAATATAAGGTTACGTACTTTAAACAAACTGGAAGAATATGTTGTATATTTTTAGATACATTAAGAAGGATTATCACTTCTATATTACTTTTAAATTTTGCTTAAAAAAGAAATATACTCTGAAGTAGGGTCTTTCAGGGGGCTATTGTAAAGATTGAATAAAACAATACTTGTAAAACATTAAGCAAAAAGCCTAGATATGGTAAAATTTCAGTAAAGAAAGTTCTATTTGGATCTGTGATCCAAAGATCTTGAATTCTTTGATACACAAGAAGTAATTAAATTTAATAAGCATTGTATTGGGGCTTAGAAATACTGGGTGATAAGCATGTATGGAAAACACAGGTTTGCAAATTATTATAACTGAAAATGAGTAAGAATGTTTGTAATTATGTAAGAAAAGCAAACAGTTTAAAATATGAGCCAGTATCTATAAACATTGTATTCTAGAATTGTGGGTACCTTGGAGACTATCTAGTCTCGCTTTCTAGATGAAAACTTTACACTCAAAACAAATAATGTAGGAAACAATCAAATAATGTACCAAACCACACTACTGATTCATGGCAGAACTAGAACTAGTCAGAGCAGTTTTTCTTTGGGTCTAGTTAAGAAGAAGTAATAAAAGTATCTTAAATTTAGGAGAGCTAAATTAGTGAGATTATTGAAAATTGTACAACTAGTTGGGGATTAGTATTTGGCATCTTCATGAATGATTCCTTGTGAACCTAATAATGGCTATAATATACCAGAAAACAGTTGTGAATGGGGGACTTGCTATATTCTGGTAGTGATTAGCATATTTATATGTTCTGAATTACAGAACAGATACCATACCCATTAAATGTAATGGCACCATGGAATCTATTAGAAGATGAGAAACTTACTAGTGAGGATAGAATTAACAAATTGGGTAGTAACTAGAAGATTCTCGTTAGTTCAATCAGATATTTGCACACCCACCATATATGAGACACAGTGGTTTGCTATTAAATGTTGAACATCTGGCTCTCTGGGGTGTGTTGTGGTGGGACCCTGGTTTGTGGTTTTGCCAGTCCCATGATGTAAATACTCATATCATGGCTGATTTCCAGCTCCTATGTGCAGTAATTGAATGAAACATTCAGGAGACCTGCCTCTCATGACCCAGTAAATGCTGCCTCCAGCACACTGCTAGGCAGAATGCTAATAAAAAAGAAAAGTATTAAATTGTTTTCCTAGAGAATTCATCAATATAAACAAATTGGCCCTCGTGTCTGTTTGCAGCCTGCACGCGTAATACTTGGATGGTCTGAAAAAACTCAAGATAAACATTTGGTTTCATATGGTGCTGGACTGATAGTATCCTTACGTATCTGATCAGAGGAAACATAGATGCTCTCTGAATTCACCTTTATATTAGTACTGAAAAAATTTCCATGTTGAACATAAGACCAAATGTTTTTATGTATGTTTAATATAGTTTAAGAAATGAAATTGTTGAAAATGAGGAAAGAGCAAGTCAATTTAAAAATCAAATAGAGCTTCTAAAAATCAAAAAAATAATAATAAAATACTCACTGGACAGGTTTAACAGCTTAAGAGAGAATTAGTCAATTTGGAAATAGGTAAGAAAAATTATCCAGACTGCGGCCCAGAGAGAAGGAATGTAAGAGAGAGGTTGAGAATTTTGGGGATAGAATAAGAAAAATCTCAACAAAAGTCTAATCATAGTGCCAAGAGAAGAGGGAGAAGAGTATCATAGGCAACAATATTTGAAACACTAATGGCTGAAAACTCTAGAACTGATGAAACACACCAATAGATAACTTCAAAAAATGTAATGTGACAAAAGCAGGTGCAGTACATGTTCCTCATAGTTGGTGTAGCACATACTGGTTTTTTTGCTTCTGAAGTTTTGGATGAAGTCATATAATTCCAACAATTAAATATTGTTTTAAAGCTCTTCTGAGGAAAGGTTTTTATGGCATTTCCTTGGTAACATTGTTAGGTTTCAGTAGTCTTTGTTACTGTTTTCTCTTTCTAAATTCTTCCTGTGGTTTATCCTACTTCAACCCCTTGTTTATTCCACCCCTTACTAATTCCTGCAGGAGTTGTGAATAGGTATTTCCCAGAGCTGTAGGGCTGTTGTTCACTCACTGAATTTACAAAAGTTGTCATCTTTTTTGTCCTAATAGAGTACTTAGTAGGATAGAATCATAAGATTGGAGGTTACTTTGAGCATTGAAAAACTATCCCTAAAAATATTGTTTGAAGAATTGTTTTAAAAGTGGGGAGCCAAGCTGTCCTTTCTGCCTGAGGCTTATAACTCATATTGTCAATCTGTTAAGAGAGAATAGACAATCTGTAAATTTGAGTGTGTTTGTTATTTAAGATGGTATTAAATCCTTAAAAACATTGCCTGAATCCTGATAATGGATAGTTCGTGATTCTAGTTTGTATTTTTAATGTTCACTTTTAGAAAACATATAAATCCAAATCAAAACTGGGAAAGTAAGGTATTGTTTGTTTTACTAAAAGATTAATTTTACCAAAGAATTCATAGGTTTTCTTCAAGTAGGCATCTTACTACATTAAAATTTTTTCTAAGTATCCAATTTGATGGAGAAACATTTGTAAAGTACCCCTAGAATTATATTAAAAGAGTAACTACTAGTTAAGATTTTTCTATTACATGACCTATTATTACTTTAACATTTTTAAAATATCAGGTTTTATTTAATCTTTTAGTTTTATAATTCAGAGACTATTTAACCTTTGATATTAGATTGGTATAGGTATTTTTATGTGTCAAATTATAATATTCTTCAGTCGTTTTTAATCTATGTATTCTGTATCATTGGGTGGATGTGGCATTTATGTAACTTACTGAAACATGTTTTATATTTTTCATTATTAAAACAGTGTTTCAGGGCACGTTGTTCACATCTCTGATTATTTTTTCAGAATAAATTCTTAGAAGTGGAATTGCTCAGCCATGCATAATGTTAACCTTTTTAACACTTACACATTTTTCCTTTGAGAAGGACTGTCCCAGAGCAGATTTATACAAGAAGACTCTTTTTCCACAGCTCTCCCAACACTCAGTCTTGGGTGTCATGTGGTGTGGTGTGTGGTGTGTGTGTGCGTGCGTGCATGTATGTGTATTTGTTTAACATTTTTAGTAGTGAAAATATCTCATTTAAATTCTGCTTCTCTGGTTACCAGTGAACTTAAACATTTTATTTTTTTTATATTTCCTAGACCTTTTCGAAAGAACCTTCTTAAAGATCATGAAATACTAAATCTAGTGTCTTTTTTATTCTCTCACTTCTCTGAAGAATTTAGTTCTTGACTACCTCTACCTACTTTTTTCCAGGACTTAGGTTTTACTACATAATTCTAGTTCCCCCCAACTCTCACATTACTAGCTCTTCTACTTCCCACAACTGAAATCGTAGTATTGCCCTCTGCATATTCAGCCCTATACTTTTCAGTCTATATTTTCTTTAGTGTAATATTCTCTCTTTGCTATCCTTGATCGTCTGGATATTTGTATATAATAGAAGGAAACTGAGGTAGTAATGCTACCTTGATACTGCCGTGGCTTTCAGAAACAGACTGCTCTGGCTTGTCACTCTCCCTTCCTCTTATCAATCAAGCTGTCCATTTCACTTTTTTTCATTTGTGCTGTCACTATTCTACTTTAGGCTAACACTTGAGAATTAGTCTAATTCATCTCCCTGCCTCTATTTTTATCCCCCGTGCATCTTACACATGAGTAGCTTACTAATTTTGTGAAAATACTAGCATGATCATGTCATTTCTAATCTCAGAATCCTTAAATGATTTCCCCTTTCATAGAACAATTGAAATAAGTTTTATAGACTCACTAGTTAATATCTGTTTACTTAAAATAGGTTGTTAAAATTACACACTGTCCTACACTGCTCACCAGAGATGGAGATCGCATTCGAAGTAATGGAAAGTTTGGGGGCCTTCAGAATAAAGCTCCTCCAATGGACAAACTTCGGGGAATGGTATTTGGAGCTCCAGTACCAAAACAGTGTGTGGTCTTAGGGGAACAAATAGGTAGGTTGAATAAGTACTTAAATAACAATTATTCATTTGATTTGAATCCTTTATTTGGCACCTGTGTATTGATATTCTAACATGAAAAATTAACCAGTAACAAATATGAATAAGATGTTTTGTTCATGACATGTGACCTTCCTCCCGCATTTTCCCTTCTGTAGGCTGTGTCACCTTGTTTCTAGTCAGCCAATGTAATTGTTTCTACATCTATGCTCTAAAGTGCATATACAGTTGACCCTTGAACAAAACAAGTTTGAACTGCACTGGTCCAATTATACGTGGGTTTTTTCAGTAAATATACAGTTGGCCCTCCATATCCCCAGATTTCTCATCCATGCATCTAACCAGCCATGAATCAAAAGCAGTATTTTTGATCTGCAATTGGGAATCTGTGGATGTGGAACTGTATGAATTGTTCTACGCCATGTTATATAAGGGACTTGAGCATCTGTGGATTTTGGTATCCATGTAGGCAGGGGGTTGGGGATTGGTCAGCATACCAACCCCACTTAGTTCAAGGGTCACCTGTACTTTTCTAAGCGGTCCCTTACAGGCCATTACAGAGCCTGTTTGCTCTTAATTTTATATAGTTCTAATATGCTTTGATACCTACTTTTTCAGGAAAAAATAGTTTGTTATGGTTAACTTTTTTTAAATGGTAAATACACATAATATAAAATTTATCATCTTAACCATTTTTAAATGTATAGTTCAGTAGTGTTAAGTACATTAACATTGTTTTACGACCAATCTCCAAAAAGTCTTGTCATTTTGCAAAACTGAAACCTTGTACCTATTAACCAGCAACTCATTCCCCTTTCCCCCAGCCCCTGGAAACCACCATTCTACTTTCTGTCTCTATGAATTTAAATATTTTAGGCATATTATATAAGTGTAATATAGTATTTGTCCTTTTGTGACTGGCTTGTTTCATTTAGCATGTCTACAAGGTGCATATGTGTTATAGCATATGTCAGAATACCCTTTCTTTTTAAGGCTGAATAATATTCTGTTATGTGTATGTACCATATTTTGTTGTTAACTTTTATTAAAGTATAATATACATATAGAAACGTGGACAATTCATAAACATACATCTTGATAAATTTTCACAAAATGAACACTGCCCCTGTATTAAGAAATAGAACATTATCAGCACCACAGATGGGCTCTCGTGCCCTCCTCCAATCATTGCCCAACTCCCTCTCCAAAGGACAACAGCCTTCTTAAAACAGCATAGGTTAGTTGTGTCCATTTTCATACCTTATGTAAATAGAATCATGCAATGCATACTCTTGTGTGTCTGGCTTTGTTCATTCAACAATACACATGTAATTATTTCTTTGTGTAAAATATACCACAGTTTATTTCTTTATTCTAGTATTGAGGAATTAAGTAGTGTCCAGTTTGGGGTTATAACTTCAGTCCCCAGCCATGTTCAAAGTAGTAGTTGGGAAACATACTGGTAAGAAGGTTGCTTTGTATTCTTTGACGAGATGTTCATTCAGGTGCAGCTATAAGAGGAGACACAGGAGGGCTCAGGAAAACAAAGTTTATTATACTCACAGGTCCTAGAGACAGGAGGCACCATACCACACAGGGCGACATGGAAAAATGTGGTCAGGAGGCAGGAGACAAGAGGAAGGAGAATGCTTAGACCACAGTCTTTCTTAGGGTTTTTGCAGCAAAGGCAAGGCATAAGCAGGGTAAGCAGTTTAACACTGACTACTCTTAGTAATTTCAATGAGCTTTGGGTTATAGGCATTGTCTCTAGCTAGTTTCCTGGTACCTGGCCCTGAGATGATTAAGGCAGTGTGCACAGGACAGATAGAGGAGGTGTTGCTCTGGATTGGGCAGTTGGTATAATAGAGGCATGTTGGGCCCTTTGCTATTTCCAAGAATTGGCTAGCTCTGGGAGGGACAGTCTCTCCCCAGCCAGAAAAGTTTTTTAAGATGGCAAAACATCATAATATGCAGACAATTAAAATTATATACATAAAAGGTTCATACTTCTATTTATGATTGCAGTGAATGCATGCAAAAATCTTCTCTGTAGACTACAAATGAACATCTAAACAAACTGGTAAGAAATGAGAAAAAAACAATTCGGTCAGAGGCAGTGAATCAACATACAAAGCCTCAACTCATCCCTGTAGCACTACAATTTATGACAGTGTTCACAAACAAAATGAATTGCCTGTAGAACTTTTAAAATACCAGGTGCCATATTGACAGAATTTTCAGTTCATATAGGCATCTGAATGTCAGCATAACAGTGAGGCATTATCTATAGATCTTAAGGGAAGAAAAGATTGTAATTAAAGATTTCTGAGCACTAAATGTTTTTTTAAAAAATCAAATGAGACAATTTAAGATTACTGATATGGATGGGGCGGCCAGATGGCTCAGTTGGTTAGAGCACGAGCTCTGAACAACAGGGTTGCCGTTTCAATTCCCACATGAGATGGTGGTGGGCTGTGCCCCCTGCAAGTAAAGACTGAAGACGGTGACTGGACTTGGAGCTGAGCTGCGCCCTCCCCAACTAAATTGAAGGACAACTGCTTGGAGCTGATGGGACCTGGAGAAAACACACTGTCCCCCAATATTCCCTAATAAAGTTTATTTTAAAAAAAAGATTACTGATATGGATAAAATACTTTTGGTTGTAAACAATAGCAGCCAGCCCTGGCCACTTTAAGCAAAACAGGAATGTATTGGAAGGAAATTGGAAGAAATCATAGATTCAAAAGAGATTTGAAACAGCCAAGACAGAAACAAGAATGGCTCCGGGACATTCAGCAGCCTTGAAGTCCTTACACCTTCACCCTGAAGTGCATCTTTTAACAGGACTCAGATCGTACAACTCCTAGGAAAGAGATTTTCCCTCCTGAATGAGCCAGCCAGAGTAACAATCAACAGAGCTTTGAGGAATTTCCTTGTGTATCATGGGATGTTTGCAGAGAAAAAACAATTTTCAACTAGACAATCCCCACAAAAAATGTCTGTACTAGCACAATTAAAAGCAGAGTGCTTGTCTTGTAAATAATTTTGCCTACACGGAGTTTTGCATTGTAGTATTTGATATAAGAGCAAATCAGAGCATAAAACAATGTAAAAAATTAGTATCTACCTTCTAAACAAAATACTACAAGGTAAACATCTTAAATTAACAAAAATGTAATGTAAACATTAAATAGAAGAAATCTCCAGTAACAGTATTAATGCTAAAATTACTTTCAAGGCAAAGGCACTAAAGGACAAAGATAAATTCATTTTGATAAAGATATATTCTATACTATAGGTGCAAAACTTAATAAAGTTGATGTATTATAGTAAGTTACACAATCAAAATTCTTAAAACTGTTCATAATACAGAGATAGAAACATTGTTATGAGAGACTGTTATTCCATGACAGGTCATTAATCAAAAAAAATAAATAAATAAATAAACAAGGAATTTCCACTTAATAAGTTGTAATACCAGCCATTACCTTTTTAGATATTTATAGAATATGTCACCAAAGTTGGTCATAATTTCAGTTGATGAAATTGCTTTGCTATTAAGCTGCAGTGAGACTACAAATTATAAAAAGCAAAATTTACTTAGGACATTTTGTGACATCATGTAATAGAATTAAAATTAGCTTATTCCTTTCCTCCCAATGGAACTTCGAATAGTGGACATTTAGAAACTACTGTTTCATCAAAAAAGAAAAAGTTTAAATATTAAAAAGTACAAGAGCATTACAAATTAGACCTAGGAGATATGAAAACATTGAAATCAAATGTAAATCTACAAATTTAATGCTTGTATTATTAAATGAGAAAGAAAATAAACTAATCAACTCAAATGACAGGAGGAAAACAATGATTTCAAGAAACAAGTACAACTAAGTAGGAAAAAGAAAACCTTTACGTTGAATATATAATTCCTAGAAATGATCTTTGGACAAAAACAAATATAAAAGGAATAATGGCTCTCAGGATACATTCAGACATAGAGATTTCTTAGGTTTGATTTTATTTATATATATATATATATATGTATATATATGTATATATATGAATAGATACACACACACACACACATATATATATATATATATATATATATATATAATATCTCCAAATAAAATGGACTAAATTCCAGAAAATTGGCAAATGAACAAAATTAATTTAAATAAGGTAGAAAATTTATATAGACCTGAGGAAGTGTTAAAAAAATTAACTCTAATAGGTTTTTTGTTTTTAAATATAAATTGTTGCAGAATACAGATAAATAGGGAGAGTACAGGTCATTTTATGAAACTAGTAACAAACCTATTTCCAAAAATAGCACAGAAAAAGAAAACTAATGTGTACCATTCTTCAGCTGTGTTCAGGAAGTTCTTGGCACAGTTACATAGAAATAAGATAGCTTAATATTGAAAGAAAGAGTTTATTTAATGTTCCTTTACCTAGTGACTTTGTGCCAGACATATGCATGACTTGCTTCTTTTCTTTTTAGTTCTGTAGTCTGTCACTCCTTTACAGAAAACTTCCCTGGTCACCCTATCTAAAATTGGAGAGAAGGGTTTTAGACATAGAAGTACTGGAAGAAGTGAGAAAAGAAAATATTTTACAGTTTTTAAAAGTTTACATAAAATTTTAAAGTACCATGAAAAAATAGAAACTAGGGAGAAAGATGCGACATATGGTAGGCAAAGATTATACTCTTACTACAGAGGGTGCCAAAAATATGTATACCCATTTTAAGAAAGGAAAAAACTATTAAAAATGTAATACTCAGTATATACTGATAACAAAAGATGAATACGTCACGCTTGATTTCTGCAATTACAAGAGGTGCTCAGAATGGTTACCATCAGAATGGTTACCATCAGTGTAATTTTACTACAGTTTTTTTTCTTAAAATGTGTATAGATTTTTTTTGGCACCCTATATCAAAAACAACCTTTAAAAATCAAGAAATCAAAGATTAATAGAAAAATGGGTAGATAACATGAATAAGCAATTTTCAGTTGAATAGTAGTAGTTAATATTTGAAGGCTTACGTGTATACCATATACTTTATTAAGCTTTTTATAAACCATCACTGAATGGTTTCATTTACTGCTATTCTCCTCATTGTACAGATGAGGAAGTTGAGCCTCAGAAAGATAACTTTCCCAAGTTCAGAACAGTATAGTTATTTGCACAGTGAGGCAAAAGAGTAGAAATAAAATTGTGTATTTCTAGATTACATAATTGAGATAATTTTATTCTCTTTTATTCTTTTCTATTTTTCCAGGTCTGCCACAATGAACAATGTGTGTCATTTTTATAATCAGAAAAATTTATGAATTGTTTTTTAATACTCATATTCTTTGAACCAGTGATTGATTTTCTAGGAAACATGCCTAAATAAACAATCCTAAATACAGACAAGACTTTTTTTCACTCAGGTGAAGATTACAGCCTTGTTTTTGAAGCAAAACATTAGAAATGTTAAATGTTTTCATTTATAATCTGGGAAATGACTTTTACAAAAGTAATATGGAATAGAATATAATGTTAAATGGAAAGTGACTAGAAAATATAAATGCAGGTATCAGACATGTTAAAAATTAAACCTGCAAACTTGTGGACTGAAAAAAATAGAAAAAAGTGAGATGTAGACGTACTGGGTTTTTCCCCAACTTCCTTTTTTTCTGTATTCTTCTGTAGAGCTCTTATAAGTAGAAATACTTTTTAAAAATATATATTAAAATGAAGTAAGTAGGGACATTGTAGAAGCCAGGATATGGACAGAAGAAAGAGTTAATAGCAACCGAAGAAAGGAAAATCTTTTTGAATAACCAATGAGTAATCAATATGTAGTTTATAATCATATCATTAAACTCATTGGTACTTTTATTATGTTCATATATTCCAAATATGTATTATATAGCAGGCAAGCTTAGACAGTATTTATACTTTATTGCATCATGCTTTATTCTAATATTTAATCTCTCAATTATTACTGTTCATTTATTGGGTTTTTTGTTGTTTTAAGTAAAGCCATTCTTAATGTTATTAAAAATACTGACCAACATTATTTAAGTGCTGTGGTTTTGAGGGCAAGGATGTTTTGTTTTGTTTTAATTTGTGGAAATAAATTGAGTAGTATAATGCATTCCTATGGACCTATCCATCACCTAGCTACTTTTATTTCAGTTATACCTACCCCTCTCACAACTTGCCTCCTTTGTCTTGTCCCTGGGTAGATTATTTTGAAATAAATCAAAGCAGAGATTCTAGTATATATTTTTCTTAGTTATAAGTGCTTATCAGTTCTTTGCCAATAAAGTTCTTAGAATCATGGAGAACACAAAATTTGAAGAGACCTATATATTTTTAGTAAAGTCTACCTACCTATTCAACTGCTTAAATCTTCCAGTGGAGAGAAAATTGCTTCTGCCTTTCAATTCTTTTGTATTATATTTAGTAGCTTTTCTTATGTGGTCATTCCCCAAGATAAAATGAAATAATCTATTATCTTAATATGTATCATACAGAAATTAATGCATTGTAATTTGAACTTTCTTTATATGAACTGATTTTTAAAAGTATTTTGCTGTTTTCCTACCGTGTTTCCCAAAAAATAAGACCTAGCCAGACCATCAGCTCTAATGTGTCTTTTGGAGCAAAACTTAATATAAGACCTGGTATTATATATTATGTTATATTATGTTATGTTATATTATATTATATTATATTTTACCCAATCTTGTAGTAAAATAAGACCGTCCCTTACATTAATTTTTGCTCCAAAAGACACATTAGAGCTGATGGTCCGGCTAGGTCTTATTTTTGGGGAAATATGGTAGTAAAGCTTCATCAGTTCTTTTTTCAGATAATTGAAAAGTTCAGACAACATACCATATGAAAAGGTCTAAAATCATTTATATACGGAAGTGAATGCGAATTTTGAATTTTTCTCTTTGGCAAAATTAAATGAGTTAGGAAAGAATTTTGTAGACACTATGGTAAATAGAAGTTACATTTCATATCCAAAAAATTAGAGGTTGATAAGTCATGTGTTAAATTAAGCTGCTACTGTCCCTTTTATGCATAAGATATGGAACCTGTTAGTTGTGCATTTAATGGGAAATATTTAATATTCTTTCTGCTTATAAATAACAAGACTAATGTTATTTAAAGCATTTGAGTATACTCCTTTCTTGAGTATTTAAAATGTAAAAGAACCTTACAACTAACTTATTATATTAAGAAATAGGATTTAAATCCTTAATGATATGAAGTTTTATGTTTTGTGAAGAAGGGCAGCTTCACTGACATGAGTCTGGACGTGACTCTGTAACTCATTCACATATAAAATAAGTATTATTTTATGTGCATAGAAAATATTTCTTTACTCTGAAATTGGAAGTACTACTAGACCAGAAAAGAAGCCTTTTTTCTAGATACCTTTAAGAGTTTATAACAAGTCATAAAGAATTAAGGAACATGAGGATCTTGTAATCACTCAGTTACATATATAGAATTGGTATTTAAATGTATGAATATATTCATAGGCATACACAGATATGCGTGTGTGTCTATTTGCACACTCTGAAGGTAGATTCCCAGAATGTTTGGGTGTTTATATGTCCACTGCTATGAATATTGATCATCTTTGTGTGGTACTACAACCATTTAGAATATAACCATTTAAAACTGTATAAATTTTTGGTCCATGGGTTGTAGTTTGCTGATCTCTGGACTAGAGTATAGTCACTGTATTTAATATTTAGTATCTAATAAATTACACAGGCAGGCTATAAATAGTCTCAATTTTGAATTATGCAATACATTTTTAGACAAGTAATTTAAGGATAATTAAGGTTTTTAGAATTTAAGTCTTTTGTCAAAAGTGTGTTTTTGAAGGCTATGTTTAAAATAATGGTCATCATATCTGTTAGAAGCAGTGATTTTCTTACAGTAGTATATTTAGTGCATTTGCACTCCCTAAATTTGTCTATGTGGAATTAGATTGAATACTGAATATCAAACAAGAGGTAAATACTGACTGAGCAAGTGATCCCATTCACAGAATACTTTTATGATATCAGTAGTTTTACTCAAATGTCTTTGGTTTCTTTGCAGATCTTCTTCAACAGTATCGTAATGCTGTAGACAAGTTGAACAGTCTGCTTAAGGACCTTAACAGTCAATTAGAGTACCTTCAGTCTCCTGAAATGAAGAAGAAAAAACAAGAACTTGATGAACGAGAGAAAAATCTGAAACTAATAGAACAAAAACTAGGTATGTGCTTACTTTTTCTAATGTCCACTTTCTCTACATGAAGGTAAATACTTATGATTAAAGAGGTACAACTACAAGAAGAAAGAATGTGAATAATCCAGAACTTAAATCAACAGACACTCTTGACCTTGAAGTCATGTGGTGTTTGTAAACTGTTCTGTCAGCAAGAGTAGTAAGACTCACTCGGTGTTATTTATTTACTCTATTTCTATAAATTAAGATGTATTTGCTTTACTTGCTTATAATAATTCCAGTCTTTTTTTCTTTTTTTTAGTTTCAGGTGTACAAAACAATGTAATAGTTAAACATTTATCATTTATATCCCTCACACAGTGATAACCTCCCACCCCCCATCTACTACCCCTCTGACATCACATACAGCCATTACATTTCCACTGTCTCTATTCCTAATGCTGTACTCCACTTCTTATAACTATATATATAAAATTGTAGTTGACATTCATTATTGTTCAGCTTCAGCTTCAGGTGTACAGTGCAGTGATCAGGCATCTACATCATCCCTGAGGTGGTCTCTCTAATGAGACAAGTGTCCATCAGATACCCTACAAAATCTTTACGTTGTTGATTACATTCCCCAAATTGACTTTCGTATCCCCGTGGCAATCTTGTGGTTACCAATTGTGCTTTCTAATTCCAGTCTTTTAAAAGTTAATTTTCCACATTTTTTATCTTTACAGGTATGACTCCCACACATAAGTGTAATGATTCATTGCGTCATCCAACAAAGGTTGAAATAACAGATTGTCCAATTCCTCCTAAAAGAATGAGAAGAGAAGCTACAAGACAAAATAGGTGAGTCTGTTTATGACCTGAGTTTTATCATTGGTTAGTTTATCAAAGCTCCTGGCTCATCATACTTCAAAAAAATAGCATGAGTTTTATTTCTAATTTCCCCCTTGAGCCAGAATGGGTGTATTTTTGTTGTTATTGTTTTTTGTTTGTTTTTTAATTTAAGTGATGGATAGTGAAGGAAGACATAATCATATTCTCCTAGGATAATAAATGATTTTTGCTAATTATTTGGAAACATTAATAATTTATTTTTATGTTACGTTAAAAGTTATTGTTAAGGTTTAAATTGCTTTTCTGTTGTTTTTTTATCTTATGAACACACTGTATCCTGCTTCATTGGATCAGCAACTTGATAAGTATAGAATATGCAAAACCATTTGTACATTACCTATTTTAAAATTGCTTATAATGTTTGGTTTACCATTTAGATAGCTCACCAAAAAAGCAACAAAGCTGTCTGTTGTTCACCTAACTCCATGGTAAGAAAACTTTCCTTTTTAGATTAGATATTAAGAAGGCCATCACACAGAAGCATACCATGGTACTAGGGTTTCTTGCACATTATCTCAAAAGGTTTAAATATAGACTTGGCCTGTTAAGTGTCTCACATTGACATTAGGAGAGTTCCTTTGAGACTGTGATGTTTGCAATTGGTATATTCCGTACCCTGTCCATCTACATAGTCTACATTTATACAGTAACTGTTTAAATGCTCATTTTGTGCTATATGTTGCTGGGTGAGTAAAAGTGGGATGGTTCTTGCCCCCCCCCCGCCCCCACGGCGCTCTACAATCCTGTGCAGAAGGATTGTACAATTCAAAGAAGTAAAAATTTTTCTGTATATAAACATGTTAATTTTATTATCTAATCTAAACATGTTATTGTTAATTTCTGTGAAAGAAAAAGGATGAAGTGATATAAAATAATGGGGTAACTATATTGGTTGTCCAGAAAGATGCATTTTAGCAGAGAAGTGAAGGATGAGAAGAAACCAGCCATATAGGAATTGGTTTCAGTTAGGGAAAATAGATGTGAAAGCTCTGTGAAAAATAAGTGTGACATGTTTGAGCAACTGAAAAGAAGATGCTTGTGTAGCTAAAGATGCTTGTGATGCTTGTGTTGTAGCCTCATGGTGGGCAAGAGAGAGTTCCAAGATGTGGTTGGAGAGGTAGCTGGAAGCCAAATTATGTCCCCTCCCCCTTTAAAATCATGTTCCAAAAAATTGTAGGATAAAATTCTTTATGTTCTAAGTCCATTGACATCTCTTAAGTACCGTGCTTCCCTGAAAATAAGACCTAGCCGGACCATCAGCTCTAATGCGTCTTTTGGAGCAAAAATTAATATAAGACATGGTCTTATTTTAATATACTATAGGACCAGGTATAATATAATATAATGTAATATAATATACTGGGTCTTATATAAGACTGGGTATAATATAATATATAACATAACATAACACCAAGTCTTATATTAATTTTTGCTCCAAATGGCGCGTTAGAGCTGATGGTCCGGCTAGGTCTTATTTTCGGGGAAACACAGTACTTAACATTAGCTGCTAGCAGGAGGGAACAGTGTGTTGGAATAGCTGCCTTTAAAGTAAATTATTAAGGAAAAGAACTACTGAAATGATAATGAGATTATAAGAATACAGTAGTCATCAGTATGAGGTGTTTCCACACACTGGGCATGTAAATGAGTTCTGTTTATACAGTATACAGAAACTATTAAGTTGACCATTGAATGTGTATTGGGACAGTTTAGCATCAGGACAAGTATTTGCAGTGGATTTAAACACATAATTTTTAAAATTAAGTTCAAAATGATGCAAGAAAATCCTTACTGATCATCAGTGGCGGTTGTTAGGGCACTGGCTCATTACTGTAAAAATTGATGTATTCATCTAGAAAAGACATGTGTTCTGTCTTATATGAACTATCTTTCAGGGTACCCAATAATTGGAAAAAATTCTTCTTTATAGAAGTTCTTTTTAAAGTTCTTTATGTAAGAATAAAATACAATGATATTTTATTTATTTTACATGATAAAATCACATCAGAATTTTTCTACCCTGATAAAATGATAGATCTGGACAATAATATAATCAATGGATACCCAAGATTAGGTAGAAAGATGATGAAGAAACTTAATGGAAAGATCAAATTTACACACCTAAACCTGTCACGTCCAGCCTGAGGAGGGTTGTGAGGAGCAGTTTGTGGGGAGCGAGAAGGGCAGCGCAGGGTTAAGAAAAGACAGTAGCCATGAATAGAGTTTAAGCACGGGCATAGAGACCTGCAGCCTCAAGGACTGGGCTGGGTGCCTAATCGGACCTAGCATTAGCTTTTATTAGTTAGGTGGGGAAGAAAAGGCGATAAAGCTTGTCAATCTCAAGATCTGTGAATCCCATACATCATAATAGAAAACTGATTCAAGCCAATCACCCTTGCCTGTAGGCAGCTGAACCATAAGTCTCAGGATGTACATACTTCCCCAAGGGACAAAACCTATATGCATATGAATAGATGCAGAGCACACCATTGAATCTCTTCCCCTGCAGGTTGTGGGAAGGAATGCAGCCACAGAGGCAGAGGATCTCCCTCTACAACCCTGTGGGTTCTCCTGTTGGTCCCCAACTCGACTGCGCCAGGCTTGAGTTGCCACCCCCCACCCCCCGTGGGGAATCTTACTTGTCATTGGCTAACCAGCCATCTTTCTGGAGCCAAACAAGGAGACATGAGGTGCAAGCACAAAGGTGAAGCAAAGTACCTGAAAGGATCCGCCTCACAGACTCTCCTTTCTTTAGGGACAGGTACAAGGAGTCAGATGGGCTGCTGCGTGGCAACATCAACCCACTAATCAGTCTTAGCAACACTAAAAGCAGGACATTTGCTATAATGTAATTCAGTAGGAGTAACCTGAATCTAATGAAGCTTCTAGTCAGCCTTCCTCAACTGGGAGTCTGTAGAAGAATTAAGCCCTGCGGAAAACTAAGTGACTATTTTTCCTAGGATAGTATATAGCTGGTAACATTCTAGATACATAAGAAGGAGGTTAATGCATTACATCTATACTTTGCATAGATACCTTAGGAATTAGAGCTGAAATCTCTCACAAATTTGAGAAGGGCTCAATTTAACCAAGTGTACAGGAAATAAGGAGAATTTAGGGATGAGTTAAATGATGTCATTAGGAAACAATCAGCCAAATCCAAAATGTCAAGACTTTGTATAGGAAAAATGATTGGCTTTGTTAATAAATCAATGACATAAAAGAAGGATAGGGAGAAGGATAAACGGTTGTAGAATAAAAATGATTGAAAGGTGTAACCATCAAATGCAGTGTGTAAACCTTTTTTGGATCCGGATTTGAATCTTTAAAATGACAACTTTTAAAAAATTTGGAGGAATTTTAATATCATCTGGGTATTAGATATATTAAGAAATTAATTGTGTGTATAACATCGTAGTACTTACATTAAAATAAATACACATATATAGTTAGAAATACGTACTGAGGTATTCATCTGTTAAGTGACTTGATGTCTGGGGTATACTCTAAAATACTGCAGGAGGGGAAAAACGTGACAGATTGGACAGAATGTTATAATTACTGAAGCTTTTTTATGTAGTCTTGCCATAATTTTTAAAGAAGTGTTTTATTAAAGATGGAGAGGATTTTCCAGTTTTCTTAAGAGACCAGTGAAGAAATTCCTGCTGAGCAGTTTTAAAGTACATATAATTGAAGGTTACACAGTGGCCCAAGACCTTACAACAGCACTACTACAGATGTCACTGATGTGGATCTTACTAATTAATATTTTGTAGCAGTTCAGAGCCGGGCATGGGTTAAAGTTAATTTTTCAGTTTATCATTATGTTGTTAGTATTATTACTATCATTTACAAAGTCATACATGTTTATAAATCAAATGGTAAAGCTTGTGTTGTACTGTAAAGTGAGCCACATAAGCAAATTAAAATTTTCTAGGAGCCATATTGAAAAAGTAACAGTGAGATTAATTTTAATAATAGATTTTATTGAATCCACTATACAGAATATTATCATTATAACATGTAAACAGCATGAAAAATTATTAATGAGGTATTAAATTTTTTTTTCATATAAAGTCTTCGAAATTCTGAAGACAGCAAGTCTATATTAGGGCTAGCTACATTGCAAGTGTTCTGGAGCCACACTTGGTCGTGGCTACCAGATTGGACAGCATCGTATAGAAAGAGCTTATGATGATGATATGTTGTATCCTGTGCATCCTCACCATATCCCATTCCCTGCAGGCAACCTTTATTTTATTTTAACTCTAGTTTTATTCTGTTGTTGCATACATTTTTTACACACACACACACACACACACACACACACACACACACGTACACGTCTGTCTGGTTTTATCAGCTTTCAGACAGTACAGTTCACCCAACCCCTTAGTGTGGAGGTCTGTCTTGCCTGGCCCACCTAATGACGTTTGGACTGAGTTGTTCTGAATTATTTTAGAATTTTTTTCTCTAGCGTGATTATTTAGTTATACTCTATCCTGCAACGCATGTTACGGATACCACGACCGGAAAGAAGCCAAGTGGCATTCAGAGAGTTAGGAGAGTCAGCTTTATTACGCCAGAGGGCTCAGCGGGATCCTTCCCAAAAGACTGAGCCCCTAGCAAGGTTTTGAGCAGGTTTTTATGGGTTGGGGACTTCCTTGAGTTGGGGAAGGGGTTGGTGTCGTCTGATGATTGGCTCAAGGTGTGGCTTGGAGGGGGCTATGCGGAAGTGGGCTGGGGCTTAGGCTGGGGACTTCTCTCTCCACTCGGGCCACCATTTTAGGTCAGTTCCACGTGGCAGGGAACCATCGTAGGTCAGTTTCTCCATCACCACAACCTTGTCTTCCGTGTTTTTTCCATAGGTAGAAAGCAATAAACCACAGGCATTATAATGGCTATGTAAATATTTAGTGCTAGGCAGAGTTGTGTGCTAGGATTACATTTCCTTCTCTGTAAGGTTCTAGGTCACCAGTGTTCCAAACATAAGGATCAAATAAATCTACCATACTGTATCAGCTTAAAATCATGTTAAATTTTAATCCAATTCTTATTCAGACTGTTTCTTAAATGTTGTTAATTTTTCTGGAGTTCCTAATTTCATTTCTTTTTCATTTCACTAATTATTTTGATCACATACTCTTCCTCCTGCTCCAGTGACTAGTAACTACTGTAGGCCTCTTGGGTCTTTCTTGGCTACTCTGTTGGGTTGAATCCACTGTGTCTTGGATTCCTTGTCTTTCTCTCATAACTTTCTTAGGAAATGTGTACAAAGAAACTTGGAGTCCTTGCATGTCTGAAAATGTCTTAATTCTGCCTTCACATTTGAATGACGTTTTCTGGGGATAACAGGATAGAAACAAGGCTAGAATATATTAAAGGAGGAGGGACTGGGAAATAGTCTAGAGACAGTGGCAGACAGTCTGCCAGGTGGAACCCAGAGACAGTAGACTCAGAGAAGTCCTGCCCGAATGAAGAGGGATGAGAGCAAACTGGAAAAGATGAGGAAACCACAGCTCAAATATACCAAATTTTCAAAGCAAAACTTTGAAAGCTTTGTTCCCTTGTTTCTAGGCATTACAACTCCCACATGGAATTAGATAACAATGACAATTAGTTACTTAAATGTTGATATATTATTAGCTTCAGGTATAGTTAGTGGCACCCTAAAGTTTTGTCTAATGCTGATATCTAGGAAGCTGATATTTGGCTCTCCAGCCACACACTTAAAGCAAAGCCTGCTGGCTCACTGACCCTGCTCTTAAAATTACTTAAAATCTCCTGTCCCACTTAAAATTTCCACTCAGAGAGTAGACTTGATGGGAAAATCGTTCTGTTTTTGTAACAGTAGAATAAATCCAGGTCAGCAACACAGTCCTCTTTCTTAAATTTAATTGTACAACCAAGAATCATGCATGCATGTGGGGAAGGGGGATCAACAACATGTGAGAGAAAATCCAATATAATTAGCAAAACCAACCCTAGAAGATAATTCAACCAAATTCTTTTCAAAGTTCATAATTCTTAATTGGATTACGGAAGTTACGTTTATGAAACTGAGAGGGTATTAGGAAGAACATACAGACAGGACAAGATTACAGATTACAAATACTGTTCCTGAAATAAAAAATTCAAAACACTAAAATCAAAGAAACTTTCCAAGAAAATAGAAAATATTTGTGAAGACAAAGGAGGAGACTTGGAGAACCAATTCAGACTATTAGAAGTTCTAGAAAGAAGAAAATGAAGAAAAAATATGTGGAAGAGAATTTCCCAGGGTTAATGAAAGGGCCCCTTGAATGCCCAGCACAATGACAGACAAAAGAGGCCCCAAGATAATTCATAATAAAATTTTACAATATCAAGGAAAGGTGGAAGAGTGTAAATGTTTTCAGAAAACAAAGAGAACGATATTGTTAATGCAGATTTTGGTACACACAAAACAAGTTACCAAAAAGTTACCCATTGTTGAGCTTTGTGTTGTCAGTGTGAGAAGTTTTAGGTTGAAAATTTGGTATAGTCTAGCCTATGGCTTCCTCCCCTTTTGCATCCTGTTTATTTTCGGGAAATTTAAAGTCACTTTAAATTTTCATTTAAAATGTAAATCTCTTACTTTCTATTTAAAGTTTAAATTACTGTTTAATTAGTAATTTCCTCATTCCCAATCTCTGCCTATATTCCATGAATCTTGAACTACTAATCCTCACACTATCTCAAAAACACTAGAGCATTTGAAATTAAAGTATCTTAACAGTACTGAAATAATGGTATATTTTATCTATACAAACGAATAAATTTAACAGTAGGAAATAGCAACGTAATATATGCGTGCATGTATACTTATATGTTTTTGTTTATATTATATATATATTACATACATATATATTTATTGTAAGCTTTCATAGAGATTACATAACCATATTTCATCAACTCTAAGATGTCATTAATTATAAGAAACACCATTAGTTCATGAAACATTTTAAAGAAAAACTACAAATTAACTCATGACATTAAAAGGTAGGTTTCACAGATGTTAAATGTGGAAAAACATGTGGATCTTAAGGTCAACAAAATATGCTTAGCAATGCGTGATACTACACAGTAGACTCATTTTCTTCAATAGAGACTTCAATTTTCTAATTCATTTTCTACTTATAAAGATTACAGTTAGCTCTTTATCAAAAATGTGCATTTTCTATTTGGAGATGGAAGTTCAGGGAACTATGATTAGAAATAAAGTATTTAGATATATATGAGTAAAAATACTTGCGTAGATATACCAAGGTATTCACTATGTTCATCTCCATGTGAATGGAATTATGGATATTTTTAAATGTTTTTCTTTCGCTTGCCTTTATTTTATAACATTTTTGTAATAAGCATTATAAATCCTATTAATTTTTCAAAGGAAAATGGGAAAAAGTAAATGAAACTCTTCAGATATGGGGTCTGAAATATACCATTTTAAAGAACTGTGATACAAATTACTTACCCCTTTTTCTACATATGTTTACTGCTTTTATTTTGAGGCTTTCTGTTTTTTTATTGGGTGGGGGCATACATGTGAAAGAACTGATTATATGCAAGGATTTGATTAAATCTGTTTATACTGAGAATTATCATAATTAATGGAACATAATTCCATTGGATATTTCACCATACAGGTCTGATGAGGGACTTTGAGAAAGGAAAAGTTTGACACATATATTTTATTATGTTTTTTTCCCACTATGACCAGGACTATAACCAAAACCGATGTGTGAAAGTTGACAGAGAAGAGGGAGGGGACCATTGGTCTCAGTAAGAATGCCCTGCCTTCTGCAGCTCTGTTTCAGAAGACCAAGAAGTGACTTTTACCAGACTGAATATTTCTGGGGATGATACAGGAACATGGGCATTCATTTCCATGTCAATCCAGATGGGACTGGGGGCAACCATTCAATTATATGAATCTCACTGGATAAAATGGATTTACTGTAACTATTCCAGTTGTCATGCCGTTTGCTTATCACTCATTATCTTGCAAATGTGTCAGAGGAAAATGTGCAAATATGGCAGTGACTGTAAAACTGGCACATAGCATTTATTAATCCTGAAGAAAACCGTATGTACTATTTTTCATTATGATTATTATGGATATGCTAGAACTATTTCTTGGAAACAAACCTTTTTACTACTATTGTGTGAACTTATTTAACAAAACTGTTTTGTGTGTTGTGTCTAAGGAAAGTTCCAGAGGTTAGGTATTTAATTGTAAATATGTGAGGAAATTCTTAATGAAGAAGTCAAAATAAAAGAAAAAGCACAGGTATCTGGGAATTCAAATGTTAAAATACATGGGAAAATATTAAATTGATGAGTGAACTTGTGACAGCAGTAGCATTTTAAATTTCTAAAGACTTATTCTGTATATATATAAAATATGCAGCAGCATCAATTTTTATAAGTATTGTTTGACTATATGAATATTAGATTACATAGTCTCAGCCTTAATTCTACATTTACATTACTTTATAATTTTTTTATTACTATTTTTAAAGGGTTAAAGAAGTTGTATACTTCCACATTAATGCAATTACAGTCTGTTAGAAGGTTGCTTCAAAAACATTTGAATTGTGTATTAATTCAAGCTAACATATGTCAGTACACACATATGTCTTTGTGTAAGTCCAGTCGTATTGGTCTGTGAAGTTACTTTGTAAGGAAATCCTTTTGGTACAGTTTTGTGTCCCAAGAAAATGTGTGTGTTTTTTAATCCTTTCTGAATGTTACAGTGAGGTTAATAAAATGATTCTTTTTCCTATTGAATAAATGTGTTTTCTTTTTTTAATTGAAAGCTCCATAAACGTTACCTTGGTAAAAACTATTATGATGTTAGCCTAGCTTTATAACTGGGAGTCATTTAACTGTTTGCTTGAAGAAAGAAACAAAATGATAATAAAATTAACTAAAGGAAAGATTCCATTCCTTTTAAATGAAACTTGTCCTTATTAGATAAATATTAGTGCTAAAAAGATAAAAGTTCCATCTTCTATATTTTTTATGCTTTTGATTCTATGATATGGTTACTTACAATCATTCTGAGTGAGTAGGATTAATTCAATTATATTTTTAGCATATGATTTTCAAATATTTTTTAGTAAAATGTTTGAATTTGTTTCATTTTTATACTGTTAAAATGATTTCAGGGGGAACTCCGATTCGGGACCCCCTCCCGCTCGGGAGCTGCAACCTCTTCTCCTGCCTCTAATAAACTATCCTCTTTAAAAACAAAAAAAAATGATTTCAGTTATGTCTACTAGGCATTTTCATGGATTCATCTCTTTCCTTTTATGGTTATGTAATTATATTTATAAAATAACTTTTATACATGTTAATTTAAGATATTTTATTTTGCATGTCTGTTGAACACATAGCAC
The DNA here is from genome assembly GCF_036562045.2 of Rhinolophus sinicus. Lineage (NCBI taxonomy): Eukaryota > Metazoa > Chordata > Mammalia > Chiroptera > Rhinolophidae > Rhinolophus > Rhinolophus sinicus. The sequence continues at coordinate 45,091,576 of NC_133758.1, forward strand.
CTCTTTTGACTTCAAAAAGAGGTTGCTACTTTTTAGCATGTACAGTCATCCCTCAGTATCCACAGGGTATTGGTTACAGGACTCCCTGCTGATACCAAAATTTGAGACTCTTTAAGTCTCTCATATAAGATGACATAGTATTTGCATATAACCTACACATGTCCTCTTTATACTTTAAATCATCTCTAGATTATGTATAATACCTAATACAATGTAAATGCTATGTAAATCATTGTTATACTGTATTTTAGGGAATAATGACAAGACAGAAAGTCTGTGCATGTTCCATACAGATGCAACTGTCATAGGCTTAACTACATGTCAGCAACAACATAACTGTAAATAGACTTTAAAATGAAAAATGTTATTAGAGATACAGTGGGGACATTTTATATATATAATGATAAAGGGGTCAATCCATCAGGAAAATATGAAAATTATAAATATATGTGCACCTAATAACAGAGCACCAAAATTTATGAAGCACAAACTGATGGAACTGAAGAAAATTCAACAATAATAGGTGGAGACTGTATAGCCCATTTTCATTAAAAAAAAATTTTCAATTATAGTTCACATACAATACATTAGTTTCAGGGGTAAAACATAGTGATTAAACATTTATATAATTTACAAAATGATCATCCTGATATGTCCACTATGCATCCGACACCATACATAATTATTACAGTATCATTGACTATATTCCCTGTGCTATAGTTTACATCCTGTGACTGTTTTAACTGGCAATTTGTACAGCTTAATCCCTACCCCTTTTTCACCCTTCCCCCAACCTCCCTTCCCTCTCACAAACCATCAATTTGTTCTCTGTTATCTATGTGTTTGCTTCTGTTTTGTTTGTTCATTTATTTTGTTTTTTAGATTCCACATATAAGTGAAATCATATGACATTTTTCTTTCTCTGACTTACTTCACTTAGCATAATATCCTCTAGGTCCATATGTGTTGTCGCAAATGGCAAGATTTCATTTTTTTTTTTATGGCTGAGTAATATTCCATTGTATACATGTACCACCTCTTCTTTATTAAATGTATTGATGGGTATTTAAGTTGCTTCCATATTGTGGCTGTTGTAAAGAACGCTGCAGTGAATGTAGGGATGCTTATATTTTTCAAACTAGTGTTTTGGATTTCTTCAGCTAAATACCCAGAAGTAGAATTGCTGGGTCATAAGGTAGTACTATTTTTAATTTTTTTGTGGAATCTCCATATGGTTTTCCATAGTGACTACACCAACTTACAATCCCACAAACAGTGCATGAGGGTTCCCTTTTCTTCATAACCTCACCAACACTTGATGTTTGTTGATTTATTGATGATAGCCATTCTGACAGGTACGAGGTGATACCTCATTGTGGTTTTAATTTGCATTTCCCTGATGATTAGCAATGTTGAGCATCTTTTAAAATGTCTGTTGGCTATCTGTATGTCCTCTGAAGAAACGTCTATTCAGGTCTTCTGCCCATTATTTACTTGGTTTATTTTTTCCATCTTAAATTGTATGAGAAGCGTTCCTTATATATTTTGGATATTAACCCCTTTTCAGATGTATAATTGGCGATTATCTTCTTCCATTCAGTAGGTTGTCTTTTCATTTTGTTGATGGTTCTCTTCTCTGTGCAAAAACTTAGTTTGATGTAGTCTCATTTGTTTATTTTTTCTTTTGTTTCCATACCTGAGGAGACAGATCAAAAAAAAATGTTACTAAGAGTGATGTCAAAGGGTTTACTGCCTTTGTTTTATCCGTTTTATGGTTTGAATTTTTTGGTTTCAGCTCTTACATTTAAGTCTTTAATCCACTTTGAGTTTATTCCTGTGAGTGTAAGAAAGTGAGAAAGTGTTCCAGTTTCATTAGTTTTGCATGTGTTTGTCCAGTTTTCCCAACACCTTTTATCAAAGAGACTGTCTTTACCATTGTATATTCTTGCCTTTTTTGTCATAGATTAATTGACCATATAAGCATGGGTTTATTTCTGGGCTCTGTATTCTGTTCCATTGATCTTTGTGTCTGTTTTTCTGCTAGAACCATGCTGTTTTGATTACTATGGTTTGTAGTATAGTTTGACATCAGGTAGTGTGATACCTTCGACTTTTTTTTTTTTTTCTCAAGATTGCTTTGGCTAATCGGGATCTTTTGTGGTTCCATATAAATTTTAGGATTATTTGTTTTAATTTTTTGGAAAAAAATGCCATTGGCATTTTGTTAGGAATTGCATTGAATCTATAAATTGCTTTGGGTAATATAGACATTTTAATGATGTTAATTCTTCCTATCCTTGAGCATGGTATGTGCTACCATTTATTTGTATCTTCTTCAGTTTCTTTCTTTAGTGTCTTACAGTTTTTGAGTACAGGTCTTTTACTTCCTTGGTTAAAATTTTTCCTAGTCATTTTATTTCTTTTGATGCAATTGTAAATGGGATTGGCTTCTTAATTTCTCTTTTTGATAGTTCATTACTGGCGTATAAAAATGCAGCCAATTTCTGAATGTTAATTTTGTATCCTGCTACTTTGCTGAATCCATTTATTAGTTATAATAGTTTTTTGATGGTATCTTTAGGGTTCTCTATGTATAGTATCATGTCATCTGCAATTAATGAGTTTTACTTCTTTTTAATTTAGATGTCTTTTTTTTTTCCATGTCTGCTTGCTGTGGTTAGGACTTCTAATACTATGTTGAATAAACGTGGTGAAAGTGGACATCCTTGTCTTGTTCCTGATCTTAAAAAGTTTTCAGCTTTTAACTTTTGAGTATGATGTTAGCTGTGGGTTTGTCACATATAGCCTTTATTATGTAGAGATATGCTCTTCTGTCCTTGCTTTGCTGAGAGTTTTTATCATAAATGGATATTGGATTGTGTTGGATCCTTTTTCTGCATCTATTGATATGATCATGTGGTTTTTATCCTTCATTTTGTTTATGTAGTGTATCACATTGATTTGTGGATCTTGAACCAACCTTGCATACCAGGAATAAATCTCACTTGAAGATGGTGTACTCGTATAATCTTTTTAACACGTTGTGTACAGCTGGGTTTAAATCCCTCATACCCCTCTGTTCCGGCAGGTTTTTAAAAGAAACTACTTTAAAATGCACTCTTCTCTTTACAGCGTAAATGCTTCTATGTCATTTATTATTTTTCTATGGAATTTTTTAGGATTTACTCACCTATGATGTTAGTAATCCCTCCTGTCTCCGGATCCGGGTGGTGAAAGCAGTGCCCGTTAGATATTAACGAAACACAAATAATTCAATAAAATATGCAAAGTAAAAAGAGTCAACAGTAAAATGAGAATTCTCATTATCCGTCCTTAACGCATGGCTCAGAAAAAAATGAAGATTCTCGTGATCCGTACGCAACGTGTTAACGTATTGTTGACTTTGGTTTGCTAATATATTGTTGAGGATTTTTGCATCTATGTTCATCAGGGATATTGGCCCATAATATTCTCTCTCTCTCTCTCTTTCTTTCTTTTGTAGTGTCTTTGGTTTTGGTATCAGGTATACCCCATTTTCTATAATAGAACAACTAGACATAAAACTAACAACACAATAGAAGACTTAAAGACTACTATAAGCCAACTTGTTTTAACAGACATATAAAACATTCTACCCAATAACAACAATAGTATACATTCTTCTCAAGCACACATGGAATGTTCTCCAGGATAGACCATAGACGAGGCCATAAAATAAACCTCAACAAATTTAATAAAAGGACAGATATAATACAAAGTATGTTCTCTGATCACAATGCAGTCAAATTAGAAATAACAAGGAAACTTTGGGAAACTCACAAATATGTAGAAATTAAATAATGTATTCCTAGATAACCAGTGAGTCATAGAGGAAATCAAAAAGAATTAAGAAAATACTTTTATGTGAGTGAGAGGACAACATACCAAGAGTTATGGGATGTATCTAAAGTAGTGCTTACAGAGAAATATAGCTGTAAATGACCACATTAAGAAGAACGATCTCAAATGAACAACATTTCACCTTAAGACACTGGAAAACAGGAGAAAACTAAAGGTAAAATAAGCAGAAGGAGGAAAATAAAGATTAGGGTGGAAATGACCAGAATGAAATAGAGACTAGATACACAAGAGACAAAAAGCAATAAAACCAGAAGTTGGTTTTTTGAAAAAAATCAACAAAATTGACATTTAGTTAGACCAAGAAAAAAATAATACATTAGAATAGAGAATATACTAGAATTAGAAGTAAAAGAGGTACATTGCTACTAACCTTACATAAATAAAAAAGATTATAAAAGAATACAATGAATAGTTATATGTGAACAGATTAGACAGATGAAATGGACAAATTCCTAGAAAGACATGAACTGACTCAAGAAATTTACAACCTGAACAGACCTATAACAAGTGAAGAGATTGAATTAGTAGTAACAAAGAAAAACTACCCACAAAGAAAACCCTAGGCCCAGAAGAAGTTACCACTGAATCCTACCAAACTTTTAAGAAATTAATACCAATTCTTCACAAACTCTTCCAAAAAAAATTAGAGGGAATACTTCCCATCTCATTCTATTAGGCCAATAATACCTAGATAACCAAAACCAAAGACATGATAAGAAAACTACAGACCATTATCTCTTATGAATATGAATGCAAAAATCGTCAGCAAAATACTAGCAAAACAAATCTATCAACATATAAAAAGAATTATACACCCTGACCAAGTAGGATTTATTCCCAGAATGCAAGATTGGGTTAACATCTGAAAATCAACTGATGTAATTAATGCATTACATCAGTAGAATTTTTTTTTTTAAAAAAAAGATTTTATTGGGGAAGGGGAACAGGACTTTATTGGGGAACAGTTTGTACTTCCAGGGCTTTTTCCAAGTCAAGTTGTTGTCCTTTCAATGTTAGTTGTGGAGGGTGCAGTTCAGCTCCAGGTCCAGTTGCTGTTGTTAGTTGCAGGGGGTGCAGCCCACCATCCCTTGCGGGAGTCGTGGAATCAAACCGGCAGGCAGCCTTGTGGTTGAGAACCCACTGGCCCATGTGGGAATCGAACCGACAGCCTTCAGAGTTAGGAGCACGGAGCTCCAACCACCTGAGCCACCAGGCCAGCCCTAGAATTTTGTTTTTAATCACATGATCTTGTGCATAGATGCAAAAACATTTAACAAAATCCAACCCCTTTTCAAAACAAAAAACACACTAGTAATAGAAGGGCATTTCTTCAACCAGATAAAGTTCATCTATGAAAAACCCAGAGCTAACATTATACTTAATGGATGCTTTTTCTCTAAGATTAGGAACAAGACAAGGATGTCTGCTCTTGACACTTTTACTCAGCAGTATACTAAAGGTACTAACCTCTAGGTTCTAGGCAAGAAAAAGAAATAAAAGTCTCCCAGATTAGAAAGGAAGAAGTGGGACTATATATGACATAATCTTGTATATAGGCAACCCTAAAAAAAATTCACTAAAAACCCATTAGAACTAATAAATCAGTACAGCAAGTTTGCAGATACAAGATCAATATACAAAATCAGTTATATCTCTATATACTTGGAATGAACAATCCAAAAACGAAATTAAGAAAATCTTATTCACAATAGCATCAAAATAGAAAATACTTAGGAACAAATTTAACAACAGAAGTACAAAATTTGTACTCTAAAAATTGCAAAACTTTGAAAGAAATTAAAGATCTAAATAAATGAAAAAGCATCTTATATCATGTGTTGGAAGACCAGACATTGTTAAGATGGTAGTACTCCTCAAACTAATCCACTCATTCAAAAAAAACTCTGTCAGAATCTAGTTGGTTTCTTTGTCCAAAGTAGCAAGCTGATTCTACAGTTCATGTGGCATTACAAGCAGCACAGAATAGCTGAAACAATATTGTAAAAGAAGAACAAAGGAGGACTCACACTTCCCAGTTGCACAACTTCATAGAAAGCAACAGTAATTAAGGCAATGTGATACTGGCATAAAGAAAGGCATATAAATAAATGGAAGAAAATTGAGAGTTCTATGTGGTCAATTGAGTTTCAACAAGGGTGTCAAGACTAACCAAAGGGGGAACAACAGTCTTTTTGATAAATGGTGCTGAGAAAACTAGATAGCCATTTACAAAAGTATTAAGTTGGACCCTTACCTCACACCATGGACAAAGATATACTCAAAATGCATCAAAGACCTAAGTATAAATATAAGATCAAAAATTATAAACTAGAAGAAAACCTACGGATAAATCTTAATCTTAGATTTGGCAAAGAGTTCTTGGGTATGACACCAAAAGCAAGAACAACAAAATGAAATTAGATAAATTGGACAAAAATTATACACTTTTTTGCTTCAAAGCATTCTTCAAAGTGAAATGAAAACCAGTAGAATAGGAGAAAATATTTACAAATAATATATCTGATAAGAGACATATCTAGAATATATAAAGAACCCTTAAAACTCAATAAAAATTTTAATCAAAACTGTTGTTAGCATAAAAACACATAGATCAATGGAACAAAAGAGTCTATAAATAAACCCACACATACGTGATCAATTTATGACAAAGACACTAAGAATATACAATGGGGAAAGGACTGTCTTTTCAATAAATGGTGTTGGGAAAACTGGACAGCCACTTGCAAAAGAGTGAAACTGGACCACTAGCTTACACCATACACAAAAAATTAACTCAAATCGACTAACGACTTGAATGTAAAACCTGAAACCGTAAAACTCCTAGAAGAAAACATAGGCAGTAAACTCCTTGACATCAGTCTTGGGGATGATTTTTTGGATCTGACTCCAAAACAAAGGCAACAAAAGCCAAAATAAACAAGTGGGACTACATCAAACTAAAAAGCTGCACAACAAAGGAGATCATCAACAATATGAAAAGACAACATACCAAACGGGAGAAAATATTTGCAAATCATATATCTGATAAGGGGTTGATATCTAAAATATATAAATAAGTCATACAACTCAATAGCAGGGGAGGGCAAGAAAGGAAGGAAAGAAGGAAGGAGGGAAGGAAAGAAGGTAGGAAAAGAAAGAAAAAAAGGGAAAAAATCTGAATAGACATTTTTCCAAAGAAGAGCTACAGATGGCCAACAGGTACATGAAAAGATGCTCAACATCACTAATCATCAGGGAAATGCAAATCAAAACCACAGTGAGGTATCACCTCACACCTGTTAAAAGATATACACACCCCCATGTTCATTGCAGCATTATTTATAATACACACATATACCATAGAATACTTATTCAGACAAAAAAAAAAAGAAATCTTGCCATTTACAACAACGTAAATGGACCTTGAGGGCATCATGCTAAGTGAAGTAAATCAGACAGAAAGAAATACTATATGATCGCACATGTGGAATCTAAAAACAAACAACAACAAACCAAGCTCATAGATACAGAGAACAGATTGGTGGTTGCCAGAGGTGGGGAGTGAGAGGTGGATGAAATGGATGAAGGGGGTAAAAAAGTACAAACTTCCAGTTATAAAATAAATCAGTCATAATTATATAATGTACAGCATGGTGACTATAGTTAATAATACTGTACTGCATATTTAAAAGTTGCTAACAGATTTTAAAACTTCTCATTACAAAAAAAAATGTTTGTTACTATGGCGATGGATGTTAATTAGATTTATTGTGATTATTTCACAATATATACAAATACTAAGTCAAATTGTACAACTAAAACTAATATAATGTTGTTTATTATACCTTAATTAGAAAAATAAACTTAAAAATATAATAATTCTAAAAAAAGAAGAAATTTAAAAATCTAATAGTCCTAAAAAAAAAAAAAAAGAAGAAAAGGAATAGAAAATCTACTTTTCTGAGTAACACTATACATAAATAATAGAAGGGAAAAAAGAAGAGAAAAATCCTAAAACAATAAGAGAGGGAATATGGTGACATAATGATATGCTGGTCAGGAATTTGGAGGTCATGAAGACCATGCCCTGCTCTCTGAGTCAAGCCTTCCCCAGAAGACAGTGTTTTTTTGCCTCTGAGTAAGAGTGAAAACTGAGTTGAGCCTCAATATGAGTAAAGACTGGAGTCAGGTGTATAGAGCTTTCCAGACACAGACAAATGGACCACCATTTCCGTAACATATTGATTTCTGTGTTTCAAAACATCACCCAAAGCTTTTTATCAGGAGATAGAGGGTATAGGTCTACATTTTTCCAAGAATGTGCTTTTTTTAAAGGTTTTTTTTATTGTGGCCACGCAGCAGCCTACCGGTCTGTCTCCTTGTACCTGCCCCCAAAGAAAGGAGAGTCTGTGAGACGGATCCTTTCAGAGACTTTGCTTCACCTTTGTGTTTGCACCTTATGTCTCCCTGTTTGGCCCCAGAAAGATGGCTGGTCAGCCAATGACGAGTAAGATTCCCCATGGTGGGGGGGGTGGGGGGAGACAACTCAAGCCAGGCACAGTGGAGTGGGGACCAACAGGAGAACCCACGGGGTTCATAGAGGTGGACACAGCCCCCCACCTTCCCCAGGCTAAGGAAAGCCTCTGCCTCTGTGGCTGCATTCCTTCCCAAAACCTGCAGGGGAAGAGATTCAATTCATCTATTCATATGCATATAGGTTTTATCCCTTGGGGAAGTATAGACATCATGAGACTTATGGTTCTGCTGCCTGCAGGCAAGGGTGATTGGCTTGAATCAGTTTCCTATTATGATGTATGGGATTCACAGATCTTGAGATTGACAAGCTTTATTCTCACCTAAGTAATATAAGCTAATGCATAGGCTGGATTAGGTGAGTCCAATCCTTGAGGCCCTGCTTAACTCTATTCATGGCTACTGTCTTTTCTTAACCCTGCGCCACCCTCCTCGCTCGTCGCGACATCTTACTGTGAAATATATATTTTTATTTATTTTAATATATATAAAAATATTAAGCAAACATCCATTTAATAACTAAATAACTACAAGGTCAAGAACAAGAACACTGCTCTAAAGGCACCCATGTGCCCTTCTGTCCTCTCACCCCGCCTTCCTCCCTGGAGGTATCACCACCTTGCCTTGTTTCTCTCTTGCTTGTCTTTATAATTTTACCACCTATTGTGCATCTACAAACAACATAGTTTTGGCATTTTTGAACTTTACATAAACTTAAAAATCATATTTTAATGGAATAGAGCCTTCTCTAACTTGCTTCTTGTGCTTAATGTGCTTGGGAGATTCATCCACGTTGATGTGCCTTATCAGTAGTTATCCATAGAATTCTACTATATGGATGTGCCACAATTTATCCATTTTACTTGAATGAACATTTGACTGTTAAAAACAACGCTGCTGGAACATTGCAATAGAAGTCTCCTGGTGCACCTGTGCAAGATCTTCTCTAGGTTAGACATCTAGGGGTGTGATTATGGGTTTTAGGATATGAGACTGTTCAAATATAAAAAGTAATGCAGAACTGTTTCCCAAAGCAGTTGTGCCATTTTGAACTCCATCCAGCCATGTATGCGAATTTCTCTCTGTATTCACACTAACACTGGGTGTTGTTAGATTTTTTAATTTTTGTCAACCTGGTAGTATGTAGTGGTATCTATTAGTCTTAGATATTATTATAATTAATTAATTATTAGTTTGCGTTCCATGATTACTAATGAGGTTGGGCATATTTTTTATTGGCTATTTGAGTTTCTTCTTTTGTGGAGTACAGATTCCAGTCTTTTGTCCGTTTTTCTCTTGGATTGTCTTTTTCTTGTTGATTTGTTATTGTTAATTCATTAAGTTCCTCTATCAATTCTTCATTAGTTGTATGTTGCAAACATGTGAGAGGGCCTGGAAGCACCAGGGAAAGCTTCAGAGAAGGATGAGGAATGCCACGGTCTAGAGGGTGGAGTTGAAGTTCTCTGGACATGAAAATTCCACACCGAGGGAACAATCTTTATGCAAAGATTATATTTGCTTAAGGTCCTCCAGTCAAATATAACTGGAAAAAGGTAAAAAGAGGAAAAAACCCTTTCCCTCTTCAGCCCTCCTCGGGTAAATTGGATTTGTTTTTGTATTTAACATTCTTATTTTTGAAGACTAGTTTTAATGTGGATGAAATGGATTTGTGTGCTTCTCAAGCCTGGGCTTTAGCTCTGCGCTGTGCCTTTGAGGCTCATCTCTGATAAAGTACAACATATCCCTGGGCAAAGAGACAAACTGGAGGAAACTATCCTCTAAGAAAAATTGTTTTCATTGTCCAGACTTGCTGCCTTTCAAATTTGAAATATCTTCAAGAATTATTTAAATTCCCAACCTAAAGAGATTATTCATAGTGAATTTAACCTCCAGAAGACATAATTTATTTGCATTTCCCTGGGAATCATTAAGGCATAGCCGTTCAAAGTTTAAAATGGATTTTCCTTTTATTGGTTCTCTCTATAGGTGACAGTTCTTTCTGGCTAAGCATTGATTTGGCAATGCTTGGTTCTTAATTCCAGCTTTTTAAAAGTACAGCTTCGAAAAATTAATTCGAAAGCAACATACCTTTGAGACCTTATTTGGCCTCTCATTACCTCATCCATGAGGGTGGGAAGCACTCTGGCTGGAGATCACATGCTTTGGCCTAGGGAGAGAGTGACTCTTATTTTGTTCTCTGACTGGGCCTCAGAGTGGGGTGGAGAAGGGCTGAAAATAGTCATTTCTTGGCTGCATTGGTCAGGTGGGAGGGCCTCTCTCATATGGGTCCATTTACAAGGAAAAAGAGAAACAAGCCTCTGGAAGTTGGCCTCACCACTTACAGTGAATGTGATGTGAGCAGAGTTGGTAAAGGCCCAAGGAAAACTTTACAGAGGTTTAGGTTTATTCAAGTTGTTTACATACGTTAAAAGATTAAGCTGAAATGTATTCTTCTGTTCAAAGTTTGAGTTTTCAACTTGTTTCCAAGTTAGCATCCCCAGATCTCAGTTCTCACCCAAATTTAATGCCTCTTTCCCACCTATCTATTAGTATGTTAATTTGGTCAACAGTCTTGTAAAAGTCAGACACCTACCCACTTTCTTTCACACATTCAACCAATGTTATTAAACAAGTACTATATGCCAGGCACTGTGCCAGGTATAGGGCTAAAGTATAAATAAGATTAATAAGATAGTTTTTCTTCAACAAACCTTTATTCAAAACTAATCAATGGTGTTGGAGGTCAGAATCGATGTGACATTTGGGAAGGATTAATGATCGGAAGAGGGCATGAGGGGCCCTGGCGTGTTGGTCATGATTTGCTTCATGATCTGGGTGCTGGTTATGTGTTCACTTTGAAAATTCATTCATAAATCTCTTATAACTTGTGCCCTTTGGGTAAGAATGCTATACTTTGATAAAATTTACATTAGAAAACCATCATCTACAAATATTTACTTTTAAAAAACTTTATGCCATTTGCGACAACATGGACAGATCTTGAGATTATAATGCTAAGCAAAATAAGTCAGACAGAAAAAGCAGAGAACCATATGATTTCACTGATATGTGGTATATAAAACTGAAAACAATAAAAGAACAAGACAAACAAATGAAGAAACAAAAACTCAGACACAGACAATAATTTAGTGGTTACCAGACGGTAAGGGGGGAGGGAGGTGTAGATGACAGTAAAAGGGATTAAATATATGGTGATGGAAGGAGAACTGACTCTGGGTGGTGAACACAATGTGATATATAGATGATGTATTACAGAATTGTACACCTGAAATCTATGTAACTTTACTAACAATTGTCACTCCAATAAACTTTAATTTAAAAAAGAAATAACCTTTATGAAATTGGAACCCCTAGTACCTAAAGAGAAGGATGTTTTTAGGGTTGAAACACATTGGAACTGAGTTCTAGTGTATTTTTTCTAATGTTCTTCCTATTTCTCCCAGGAATCCTGGCACCACTTTGCCCCAAACAACCATTTGGAAAGCATAACCTCAGAGTATTCAGGGAATAAAATACTTGGCTTTATGTTTTTAAAAGTTAGGGAAAAACATGTAAGTGTAGGAAAACTAAGGCACCTTCCTCCTTAACCCTTCAACATTCTTTGAATATGAAACTTTTGTCTCACCTTGTATTTTCCGTTAGTCAAAAGATATTGGCAACTTTTATCTGCCCATGGCTTATTATTTATGCTGTTATAGTCTTTTTAACCAATAAATGTTCAAAGATGTCAGTGGGTCTTAGATGGTGGGCTGTATTCGAGCAGACCCTTCCCTGCTCTACACTACTAAATGACTAGGCCAGAACATTTAAACATAATGTAGCACCATGGTGCTGTGTTCTTGCTTAGCTCCTGAAGATGAGTTTAAAAGTGATTAAGTCTGAGAAGACTGAGCCAAGGAAAGCTCATGCAAATATCCAGCTTCATCAACAACTAAACAACCAAGTCTCCAGCACTTAATCAACTTCTTTTTAATAATATAAACTTCAAAAAGTTACCAAAATACATGAGGCAATAACAGAACAGGAGAAGAGCTTGCCCTGAGTAAAGTTACGACTTACAGCAGTTCAGTTTTTCTCATTTTTTAATTTTATTATTTACATTGACGTATACTAATGTTTTAGCCTTTATAAACACTATGTTTGTGTTAAACAAACATAGTGTGGCCTTCAGTTCATTTTGGGTCTCTTAGAGTGACTATATAATTTATTGTCCAAACCCAGGGCACTTTTGAAGATGAAAGGAGGCACTAAAAATAATTAATAGTGTTAACTAATCCACAACAGGAATAACCTAGGACTGGCCCGGGCAAATCAGGACATCTGGTCACCCTACCTAATTTTAGATAAGGAAAAAACAAAAAACAAACAAACAAAAATACTGGAATTTTCTTTTTTTCCACCACCCTATACTGACTCATGGTCATTCCTCCTCAATTCTGCCTGGCTTCCCTCTCTCACCTACCTCCTGGGTACTTCTAAAACCACATACCTTAGTCTAGATAATCTACTAGCTGGGCCTTGCCTTTGTTTTTTAAAAACATAGTGTACAGTGTCACATTAATTGCAATTGCTTCCTCTCTTGCAATCACATTCATTTTCCATATCATAGCTGATTTAAAACAAAACAAAACAAAAATAAAACACTCAGTTTAAACCCACACTTTTTCATGGTCTTTCCTACTTAATATTCACGTTTCCTGATTGCCTCAAGCTCTATATGTTCATCCTCACCTAGGTACACTGTTTTAACTATGCTGTATTCTATTTACTGAATGTAACTTTGTATGTGTTCTGAAGTCATTTCATACTTGTGTGTCTTGCTTCCCAGTCAATTAAGACAATAAAAGACTAAATCTGTTTTTTCTCTGGCTTCCGTGTTGCTTGGTATAGTATTCAATATGCAAAACTTCCTCAATATGCTTACTGACAAAACAAACCATTGGATGCCCACAAAATTTCAAGAACATCTTCTTATCCCCACAAACATATTTTCTTATTGTTCCCAGATTTAAGTTGAAATACAGTTGACTTTTGTTATTCTTAGATTCTGTATTTGTGAATTAGCCTACTCACTAAATATATTTGTAATTCCAAAAGCAATACTTGTAGCACTTTCATGGTCATTTGTGGACTTGCTCAGAGCAGTGAAAAACTTGACTTGCCCAATGCGCTCGTTCCCAGTTGAGGTCCTGCAAGGCAAGACTCTGCCTTCTTGTTTTAGCTCTCATACTATAAACAAGTGTCCTTTTCATGATAAATAGAGTGCTACATTTTCTTTTGCATTTTTGTACTTTTTGTTGACCACTGTTTAAAATGGCCCCCAAGCATAGTGCTAAAGTGCTGCCCAGTGTTTCTAAGCACAAAAAGGCTGTGATGTGCCTTATGGAGAAACTACATGTGTTAGTTCAGGCATGAGTAACAGTGGTGTTAGCCCTGAGTTCAATGTTAATGAATCAATAATATATACTAAATAAGATGTCTTTAATAGAAACACACTTAAACAGGGTTATGTATTCATTGGTTGACAAAAACATTGTAGAAACCTACCCTGTATTTCCCCTAGGAGCAATTCTCTGTATTCACTAATTCAGTGTTCACAGCAACTTTGTAGAACATAGTACAATAAATAATGAGAATTGACTATACCCAAATACTCAAACCATTGTTTAGAACTGCACAACCTGAAATACTTTCTAGAGTTAATTTGCTCGTGAATACTATTCTAATGAGTATGGACCAAGATTGTGGTAAAATTGAATAACTTATTTTATAATCATCAAACTCATTCTACCTGTATAAGACATTTTGTAAATTCCAGAACAAGCAATTCTCATTCCATAAATAAATAATGAACTACATACAACATAGTTTGATGTGGCTCGTATATATGAAGACATTATTTCCTAAGCTGTTATAGCTCTCTTGGAAAGAAACAAAATTCTAAGAGCCTATTTTTGTTAGTGATTTCTTATGAAGAAAAAATGTGTTCAAAACCATACCGTAAGTGTGACAGCAATAAGTTTTCAAATGTAGTATTTGGACTATAGTTAGCTATAGGAAGCATTGTTAGAACTAAGATACATCTGAAAAAAAATTAAGGGATACGGAATTAGTAACTAATTTCATCTTTTTGAGGAAGAAGAAGTTATTCATGATTGAATTGCCTGATGATCTAAGTTTATTTTTGTGGAGTTATTAATCCTCCCAAAGATTTCATTGAATTGCCCTAAATTAAATTTCTTTGAAATACATCTGGCAATTAAGCTCACAAACTCATCCTAGAAAAAGTGCCACATACCTCATTGCTGACTATCGCTACTGTCACCTTCGAAGTACTCCCCTTGGGAAGCTATGCACTGACGCCAGCGCCTAGTCTACCCTTCAAAGCAATTTTGGAACTCTTTTTCTGGAATGGCCATCAGAGCTGTCATCATATTACCCTTGATTTCTTGAATGCCACCAAAATGTCTTCCTTTTGATCTTTCCTTTATCTCTGAGTAAAAAAGAAATCGTTGGGAGCCAGATGAGGTGAGTAGGGAGGGTGTTCCAATAGAGTTATTTGTTGTTGACTGGCTAAAAACTTCCTCACAGACAGTGCCTGTGAGCTGGTGCATTGTCGTGATGCAAGAGCCATGAATTGTTGGCAAAAAGTTCAGGTCATCTAACTTTTTCACGCAGCCTTTTCAACACTTCTAAATAGTAAACTTGATTAACTGTTTGTCCAGTTGGTACACATTCATAATGAATAATCCCTCTGATATAAAAAAAGGTTAGCAACATCATTGCAACAAGTTCGAGACCTTAATTGGCAGACCTCGTATATAGGATGAAGTCTCCCAAACAATAAGCTGAGCTATTTGTCTTCTGTTGGGGAGCAGGAGAGAGAAAACTGGGCTAGAAGTCAAGAGCTCAGTATTCCATTCCCGACTATCACATTTACAAGTAATCATTCTACTTGAATCATGCACATGCCTTCTTGATAGCCACTTCTTTATATTTCTTATTTGGAATAAAGAACTACAGTAGATGGTCAGCTTCCCACATCTGTTAACACGACAAAAAGATGACAAACCTCTGGAAACTGATTGCAAATTTGTTGCAATGCTGAAGTAGTGAGTAACAATAACATTGTGAATATTTATTCTCCACTTACAGTGTTTCAGGCACTGCATTAAGCAATTAGGTAACTCACCTAACCCTCCCAACAGCCACACGAGGCAGTCCTATTTTTAGAGAAGAAAATGAAGGATTGAGAGGCTTATTGATTTGTCTGAGATTGTTCTGCTAGGGAGGTGAGGGTACCCAATTTTGAACAGTACACTAACTCTGTTGCATGAATTCTTAAACACTTTTTTTTTAATGTATGAGTTAAGGCATGATTTTAACTTTTAAAATTTTTGAAGTTCTCAGGTGATAGTTTAAAATATACTAATGCACACACTCCTGATAAATATAGGGAACTTTTAAAATCAATTATGTGCTTTATTTTTTCTTATTTATTGATTGATTGATTGATTTTTTCAATTAGAGTTGATATTCCATATTATTTTATATAAATTTCAGGTGTACAGCATAATAATTAGACATTTATAAAATTTAAGAAGCGATCCCCCTGACTAGCCTAGTACCCACCTGGCACTACGTATACATAATTATTACCATATCATTGATGGTATTCCCTATGCTTTACATCCCCATGACTATTTTGTACTGCCAATTTGTACTCTTTAATCCCTTCTCCTTTTTTCACCCACATCCCCAACCCCCCTCCCATTTGGCAACCATCAAAATATTCTCTATGTATGTGAGTTTGTTTCTGTTTTGTTTATTTATTTTGTTCTTTGGATTCCACATAGAAGCAAAATCACATTGCCTCTGTCATTCTCTGTCTGACACTTCACTAGCACAATACCCCCCAGGTCCATCCATGCTGCCACAGATAGCAAGAACCCATTTCTTTCCACATCCAAACAATATTTCATTACGTATATGTACCACCTACTCTTTATCCATTCTTCTATACACAGATACCCAGGCTGCCTCCACATCTTGGCCATTGTAAACAATGCTGCAATAAACATGGATGCACATGTCCCCTCAAAGTAGTGTTTTGGGTTTCTTCAGATAAATACCCAGAAGTGGGATTACTGGGTCCTTATTTGTCTCCTCTTATAGCCTTTGTTTTAAAGTCTATTTTGGCTGGTATAAGTATTGCTACCTCGTATTTTTTCTTTGTTTATTTTCATTTTCATGAAATATCTTTTTCCATCCCTTTACTTTATGTCTATGTGTACCTTTCAATCTGAAGAGAGTCTCTTGTAGGCAGCATATGTAAGGGTTTTGTTTTCTTATCCATTCAGTCCTTCTATGTATTTTGATTGGAACATTTAATTCCTTAACATTCAAAGTAATTGTTGATAGACACGAGTATGTAGCTATTGCCATTTTATTATTTATAATTTTGATCTTTTTTTTCTCTCCATCTTAAAGAAGTTCCTCTAACATTCCTTGTGATACTGGTTTGGTGGTGATGAACTCCTTTAGCTTTTTCTTGTCTAGGGAGCTCTTTATTTGTCCTTCAATTTTAAATGATAGCCTTGCTGAGTAGTAGTTGTAGGTTCTTTCTTTTCATCACATTGAATATTTCCTGCCAATCCTTTCTGGCCTACAACATTTCTGTTGAGAAATCAGCTGACAATCTTATGGGAGCTCCCTTATAAGTTATTAGTTGCCTTTCTCTTGTTGCTTTTAGGATTCTCTGTCTTAACTTTTGCCATTTTAATTATGTGTCTGGTGTGGGCCCGTTTAGGTTCGTCTTGTTTGGGACTCTTTACACTTTCTGGACTTGTATGTCTATTTCCTTTGCTAGGTTAGGAAAGTTTTCAGTCATTATTTCTTCAAATAGCTTCTCAATTCTTTGCTTTCTCTTTTCTCCTTCTGGTACCCTTCTAATGAGAATGTTGTTACTCTTGATGTTGTCTCAAAGGTCTGTTAAACTATCCTTACTTTTACTTGTTTATTTATTTTTTGGATTGTTTTTTCTTTTTGCTGTTCCAATTGGATGTTTTCTGCTACCTTTTCTTCCAAATCACTGATTCGGTCCTCTGCTTCATCTATTCTGCTGGCGATTCCTTCTAGTGCATTCTTCATTTCAATTATTGTATTCTTCATTTCTGACTAGTTCTTTTTTACGGTTTTTATGTCCTTTATTATGCTTGCTATGTCTATTGAAGTTCTCAGTATGTTCTTTGAACATCCTTATAGCCATTGTTTTGTACTCTGTATCTGGTAGGTTGTTTGCCCCAATTTCATTTAGTTCTCTTTCCAGAGTTTTATTCTGTTCTTTCATTTGGGACATATTTCTTTGTTTGCTCATTTTGGCTGCCTCTCTGTGTTTGTTTCTATGTATTAGATAGATCTGCTATGCTCTAAGTCTTGGCCAGGTGGCCTTATGTAGTAGGTGCCCTGTAGGGCCCAGTGGCACAGCTTCCCTGTTCACTTGCTCCGGGTGCTCCAGGAGTGTCCCGTGTGTGGATTGTGTGTTCCATCCTGTCATAGTTGAACCTTGATTGTTATTGGCATATCAGTGGGTGGGATTGACCCTCAGGCTGATTGGCTATGGGGTTTGGCCATGTCCACAGCTTACGGGCTGCTATGTGGGGGGCTTACCACATTGAGTGAGATTCACCCCAGTGGGCTCTGGTGCCTGTTGAGACTGCCCTTTGTGTGTGCCAATTGTGGAGCTTATTGGGTGGTGCTCGGTTGTGCTCTGAAGCCAGCCTCCAAGTATGCTGGTTATGGGGCCTCTTAGGAGGGGCTCTGGTGCAGGCCCAAGTCACCCACTGCCTATGACTGCCCAGGAGCTACCTGGGTGGAGTTACAAAGTGATCTGCAGTTGTTTGCTTCATGTGCTGAACCTGGAGGCATGTGGGAGAGGCCATGCTGCGAACCAAGGATGTCTACCACCAGTACTTGGGCTGTGGTAACTTTGCAAAAAGCCAGGACTCCCCAAGGCCTGCTACCACTTGCCAGCTTCCTTAAGGTTCAGCCACTGATAAAGTCTCATGCAGCACATAGTTGGGTGAGGCAGGGTCTCAGGGAGTCACTAGAGTGGGAGCAGTTGTGGTCACCAGGTTAATGTAGATTCTGATTTAGTTCCAGTGCTGAGCCTGGAGCTATTTGGCAAAAGTCTCTGAGCGCACCGAGGCCAGTTGCTGCCCACT
The DNA here is from genome assembly GCF_036562045.2 of Rhinolophus sinicus. Lineage (NCBI taxonomy): Eukaryota > Metazoa > Chordata > Mammalia > Chiroptera > Rhinolophidae > Rhinolophus > Rhinolophus sinicus. The sequence continues at coordinate 45,110,253 of NC_133758.1, forward strand.
TGGGGCCCAGGGACTCCAATAGTTTTCCAAGAAAGAGTGCAATGTAGGCAGATCTGGCTGCTTGCCTAGAAAGTGTGTCCAGCAATGGTGTTGGGAGAGTTGGAGTGGGGGGGTTCCCAGCGGAGCTCACCAGACCAATTCAGATTCAGATTTGGCCATGTCGGGGAGGGCTCAACACAGGAAAGATAGTCTGGCTGCATGGGAGGAGGATCTCACACAGGGAAAATGGCGACTGTCTCCCAGCTCTTACCCTAAGGCCATATAACCTAGTCTGTCCCTCGCATGCCTCCAATGCCCACTGAGTCTCTGTCCCTCCACCAGAGCCCAGAGTGAGTGCTTGTGAATGAAAAAGTCTGGGTAAACCCTTTAAGAGGATACCTGGCTTTCCCACAGCCTGCCATTTGACCCAGATGGTTGGAATCCCCACTGATTTTCACTGCCAGATATTGTGGGGGGCTGTCGTGCAGGATGTCATGCAGGGTCTCTGCTCCTGCTCCCTGCACAAGAATGCAGGATGTGGCTAGGTCCAAAAGGAACACCCACGGAGCCATAGGTAGGGAAGGCATACCACTGTGGTCTCACTGGAGGCTGGGTTCACACGACGTGCGACCTGCTGTCTGCTTTTCTGCCAACCGACCGACGACTCTCCTCCACTCTCCTCGACTCTGCTCTTCTTCCCTCCGTAGCTGCAGCAGTTATATTAGTGGCCAATGGTTCAAGGGCTACAGCTGACGGCCATCTACCACCCGAGCCAGCACCCCTCCATATGAGGCCGAGAGCCTGGAAACTGCTCTCTGGGGCTCTGTCCCCACAGGGGCTCCTCTTCCCAGCACTAGTACTCTGAGCTGGGAAGAGTGTTGTGGGGCTGGGATCCTTCACTCCTCCAGGGAGAACCCCCAAAGCTGAGATATTCCTTCTGATTCTCATTTGCCACACGGAGGTTTAGAGCCAGCCATTTCACATCTCTGCCCTTCCTACCAGTCTTCACATGGCTTCTTTTTTATGTCCTTAGTTATAAACCTTCTGTTCATCTAGACTTCAGTTGGTTCTCCAGGTTGATTTTTCTATAATTTAGTTGTAATTTTAATGTGTTCATGGAAGGAAGCAGGCACAGCGTTTATCTACTCTTCCATTGTGGCTCTCTCAATAAAGGGAAATTTGCTCCTGGCATCTCTCAACTAAGATGATTAAAATAATGGCCAGAATCCTTAAAGTGTCATCAAATCAATCAATTGATAAATAAATCAGTCTTGGATTCAAAAGATATTGAGATTCTGAATCTTTAGCTATGTAGTGTTAAATAAAAAACTTTCACTGCCAAAAGTTTTTTTTTTTTGTTTTTTTTTTTTTTTTTTTTTAAAGAAAGGGCTTATTAGGCCATTGCTAGCAAGGAAAAGACCAGGTCCTGGGGCATGATGTCTGAGCCACCAGCAACATGGCTACATAGAAGAGATAAACATGTCCACTGCCCTGGTGTTGATGGGCTTTTTTTATGGAATCAGTTTGGGGAAGAAAGATGTAAGTTGTTTTAAAAGAATTTACATTGGCCATAGATAAAGGGGGTGGGAGAAGGTGAAGTAGAGCTAGTTCAGGGAGAGGCACAGAGTCCCTACGGAGGAGGTGTTTGCTCCTGTGGATTGGCTGTGGGCAACAGATTGGAAAAGTCATGTGTAAGCAAGAAGTAGAGGCTCCAAGGCACAGTGGCTTCCGGCTATTCGCTTTAGATAATCTCAGAAGTGGTAATTTGGAAATTAATTTAAAATTCCAACACACATTCAGGAATGCAAGCAGTCTTTTATTGGTTTTGCCCTGCAGTTGTTAACTGATTAACCTCTCTTGTCTCTTCCTTCTACCCTCTGGCTTGCTGTAATTTAATTTAGGATATCTCAGAATTTTCTCCTTGTCAATAGTAAACAGGATATTTGCAAATAAGTTAAGAAAAATTGAAGTTTTTTTATTCTGTTTCAGTCTATTTGAGCAAAGCCTTTAAGAAGACAGGAAAGTATCTGTTGTTTGTAAATTTTGAAGTCTGGAGATTCATTGAATTCATTCTGAAGGTGCCTTATCCAATGCAATCCTTTGTCAAATGGAGGTAAACAAAATTGTATCAACCTGTTCATGTAAGAAATGTCCGAACCTGTAGAAATTTTTTATGAGTTTAATTGAGCCAATGACAATTGCCGGGAAGCAAAATCTCAACAGATTGTGAAAATGCTCTGGAGAATGGCAATTTTGTAGCTTATTTTATACATTAGAATCAAAGGAGGAGTCATAAAGAGGATTATATGAAATCCATTGGTGATAGATTACAGGGGTAGGAGAAGGCTAAGTGGGGAAATCTCTGGGATTAGATAAAAAGTAAAACGGAGAAACACATACTTTTTTTTACATTGATGGGTATAGGATAGTTAATAATTAACACTTACAGCACATAGAGATAGTATGAGGGGAACAAGATAACAATGAGGGGCTCTCTGTCTAGTGTTCTAGTGCAGTGCGTATGCATTGAGGGGTCTGAGAAAGGAAAATACTCTGACATTTCAAAGGTATGTTATCTTAGATGCAAAAAGACAATAGACAGGCTCACTTAAGGTAAAGATGGACCTTTGTCAAGGAAGCTACAGGCCTAGTACATGACTACCCACTATGACTCACTTTTAGTTAGGAATATTTATGTTCAGACCACCCAATGTGGTTACTTTCGGTCTCTGAGTTTGTAAGGCCTACCCTGCAGGCACCCCCTGAGCTTGTCAGGTTTAGTATGTGGCCTCTTTTCATCCACAAACCGAACCTTGGCATTCCAAAACAGTGACCAAGCTAGACAGTGCAGCCAGTTAGTTTTTCTCAGAGACATTTCTGTCTCTTTTTCCGTTCCAAACTGCATTTTTTTTTTTTTTAAAGAATGAAGGGCATCTTATCACTAACTTATGAATGTGTAAAACATTTTCTTAGGGTGCATTGCTTTGCAATCAAAATTTATTCAAGATATCCAGTCTACAAGAACTTTCTGTTTTCATCGTTAGATAAGCGGCACAGAGAAGCAGTAAAGACACCTAAAAGTACATTTAGAAATCAGGGGGAAATTTTTTGTTGTTTGTTTTAGAAAGCAAAGATGAGGAATGAGAAGGGTGGGATGCCCAGGCTAGTCTTATGACTCTTGACCGCATCCTTGATGCAAGATAATTTCATCTTAATCAAAGTCTTGTGCCCAGAGGACTGAGCATGGGGGTGGGGAAAATGTACCCGTCTGCTGCTTCACTGATGATTAGCCATCTTCCTTCCCCAGGCAGCTGAATGGGAGTCTGAGTGTTCTGGGGCCCAGCAGGCTCACTACTTCGTGAGAATTGCCCCCACGTGCAGACCCTGATGAGCATCTTTTATCATGACCAACAGTGAGCGAATGGGTTTTATGAAGTAGTTTTACTTTGCATTTTTGCTTTAGGTAAGTTGGTCACAAAATCAAGAGTGCAAGTTACAATAAGGCACTTCTATTTTTAAAAATGGAAGAAATTCCTTCAGATTTGTTATAGGAAACTAACAGTTTTCAAGAGCTTGCTTAAGGTAGTTGGTGGCTTATAAAGAATTCACACTTGCAGCATTCTGCCAATTATGTCCATATTATTGCATATGGCTGGGGCCAGATGACCTGCCCAATTAGTCTGTTTCCTAACATCTCTATCCTCAGAAAGCTTCTCTTTGCCTCCTGGAGGGCTCTCTGGTTCCTGAGTTTGATGTGCCCCTTCCTCTGGTTAGAGAAGAGAAAGGGAAGAGGGTTTCTTGGGGTCTTCACCTCAAGTCTTCCTGAAAGCCAACACTCTTCTTCCACCTTCCAGAGCAGCCCCACAGTGGGTACATTTGGACTTGTGTTTAGAGAAACACATGTGACAAATATTATCTCACTGAATTGACTATACCTCAGAAACTTTACACCCTTCATTGCACAGGAATGCCTGGAAGCTCTGGAAACGCAGAGCCCATGTCAGTTTTGGCTCACTCGTGAATCCCCAGTATTTTTGCACAATGCCTAGCATGGAATGGACGCTCAGAGTCAAATTTATTACCGATAAATGCCAGTGGATGATTAGTTAGTGGTCATCTCAATGAAAAGTTAGTCTTCAAACTCTGGGACAAGAATATAGCTTCCTCGTATGACTCTGATTCAGTGGAAAAAAATAGATTTGACTTAATCAATTCAACTTCACTCTCAAGTTTGAGAATTACCTGAAGAAGAGTTGTGGTTGTTAGCTGTTAGTTGTAAACATACACACTTGTGTGTTTTCTTCAGTTTTTCCTTCTGTCACTCTCCTTCATTTCCGTGCTGTTTCTTCCCTATGACACTTCATGAACAAAAATGGTGTTAGGATGGGGAGGACAGTGAAGTCACACAGAAAGATATAGATTGGTTACTCAAGATGGCTCTTTATCCCTTTTTGTTATTTTCCCCTCAGGGTGGTTCTTTTGAAGGCAGGGATGACATCAGTCCATTATTTGCATGATCTTCCATTTAGAAAGTTCATGGGCAGACTATGTCCTTACATCGTTTAATTTTCTGCTTGGCTCTTACAAAGTTTCTCTTAGGGAACTTTCTTCCATTTACAAATCCAAAGGCCCAACATCCCCATCAAAGCATATTAGAAATAAAATGGACTAATGGCTTCATTTAGTAGGGAACACAGCAAAGCTATATTGTCCACTTAATTCCCAGCCAACAGTGTCCTGTTAGCTCACAGATATTACAGTTAATCTATGCAGTTTGCAAATAACCTCACTCTAGTGTTTGTTAGATGCAGCAAGTTAACTCAAATACATAGCTGTCTCCAATACCCTGAGAATACAACACTTCGGTCTGGATTTTATGTAACATTCTTCTGTGGAGTTGCTTCATTCCCCAAAGAAATTGGTCGAGATAAGAGTAACACATGAATAGGCAGAAAATAATTCAAGCAAGTGAAAAGACAAATGGCTAGCAGTGTCTGAACTGTTCAGAAGCAAAGGTGACTGTTGTGGAGTAAATGGTTTTAATATTGATAGAAAAAGGAAGTTCACAGGAGGACATCAGAGGCAGAGCCTGAGATTGCCTTTCAAAGATTAGTGTTGCATATATTAGAACCTGCTGCTGGCTTCAGACGCTGTTGGGAAGGGATGGGGCTGTCGCTTCTACTGTCCTCTGCTGCCCTGCACGTGGACTTGGAAACTGTTAAATGGATGGGTAAGAGTTGGGTAAAGAAAGAGAAGAGGATCCGTGTTCGTTTCCCCCTAAACTCTCCTAAGTCCAAATGTGGGGGAATGGCCACGTCTTGCCAGAGGAGGAAATCCGAGTCGCTTCTGATAAAGGACTGATAAAGATGTCCCTCTCACACTGGGAAGCCGGCACCCAGGCCCAACTTGAGGACTGTGACTTGCCGACTTCGGCCACTTCCCAAGGGGCCGGGCCGCGCCTGTTGGAAGGTGGGAGGCGGAGTTGCCGGGCTGCTGGGAAGAGACCAAAGGAATGAGTAATTGGAAATTCTGTAACACAGACCCTTCTCCCTACCCCTTTAGCCCTTTCACCCCCAAGCCCCCTGCAGAGAGGCAAGGGGACTGGAGACAGGGAGACGTGGTGGAGGGAGTCACGTTTCGGAGAGGGAAGTGAAATAAAGAGGGCGGCACCCGGGGGGACCTGTGCGTCATTGAGGGACCAAGGAGAAGCACGGGCGCACGGGGTGGAAAAGGAGAAGTGGGAGTGAGAAGCCGGAGGGGGCGGCCACCGAGCGCGGTGGGGCGCTCTGAAGCGCCCGAGCCTCCTGTCTTCTCCGGCCGCGCCCCAGCCGCCCGTAGCCTTGCGCGTTCGCCCCTACCCGCCGCGCTCCGGATCCAGCAGGCGGAGCGCCCGTCGCACGCAGAATGTGGCCTCGAACACGGCCCCGGCCCCACGCGCCCTGGCGCTGGGCGCTGGTGCTGCTGGTCCTGGGCGGCGCGGGGCTGTGCCAAGCCGGCCCTCAACCCAAGCACCCCGCGCAACCCGGAGCCAGGAACAAGTAAGTGCGCGGCCCCTCTCCTCGTCCCCAGAACGGCGAGGCTGCTTCCTTCCTAGAGCCCTGGGTCCCCGCATCCCCGTCCCTGACCCGTCGCGGGGCCCCGAAGCTGCCCTGCCGGAGGCGATGAGCAGTCCCTGAGGGTGCCCCGTGGGTTGCCCTGGGCAGCCCCTCCTCCCGGCTGACCTCGCCAGCGCCTCAAGCAGCGTTACCCCCCGGGCTGTGGGGCGCAGGGAGTGTCCCACAAAGCAGAGCCATCAGAAAACTCCTCCCAGGGATTATTGGAGTTTCTGGGATGCTTCTCACTGTCCCTGTCGGGAAAAGGTGCACGCTCTCCAAAGGCTCACCCGCTCACCCTCCGGGCTGTTTTGTTGAGCTCCCGCCTCCACAGAGACCACGACCTTCCTGACCCTGGCCCCATCCGCTGCTTGTATCAGCTTGTCCCCTCTCCCCCAGCCTCATTGTTCTCTGGATTTATACTGTGCCTTTCTCCCTCTCCCTTCTTCACCCCAGGAACTGGTGCGCCTACATCGTGAACAAGAATGTGAGCTGCTCTGTGCTGGAAGGAAGTGAGAGTTTTATTCAGGCGCAGTACAACTGTGCCTGGAACCAGATGCCCTGTCCGTCCGCGCTGGTGTAAGTCCTGGAGCTGAGGAGCCTGCGGGGCGCCCCGCGGCCGAGGCGTTGGGGGTGGGGTCTGAGCGTTGGGCTCCAGCCGTCCCTAAATCTCTTCCTGAGCAGGTGAAGACTCGGTAGCTGAAAAGTTTAAGCGCTAAGCGAGGTCCCGGGCACGCCTGGGTATTGAAGTGTATGTTGCCCTGAGCGAGCCTTGAGGATGCGTTCGACTTGCGAGCTTGTGATCACCAGGGTACAGGAGGGGATGAACAAAGCCCCCACCCCCACTTCTCTTTTTCTCTTTCAATTTTATTACTAACCTAAGGCAGCTGGACCTAATTAGATCCATATTGTGTGTTCTGGGGTACAGCGATTCCAAAATGCATACTGCTAAAAATGTTTAATGTAGGATTAACTGAGTGTCCTAAAACAGGCGAGTTTTGTCCAGATGCCCCCATAAAACTGACATTTCCCAGTGTTGTAGATCTCTAAACTAAAGTCCCAGGAATAACTTGCTGAAAAGAGTGTCGTCGTTTTTTTCAAGTTAGATCTGGGGATTGGCTAGGAGGTTGTCAGGAGAGAATGGTTCTTAAAAACAAGGGGAAGAACTAATCATCTTTTTGCTTATAAAGATTTCACCATCTTTAAAAAAAAAAAAAGGAAGCGATGCAATAGAGTACAGATTCCGTTAAATACATCACACTCATTCAACTGTCACCCGGCCAAGTCTTTGTGTTTTTGTGTAAGATATCCGAGGATGAGTGGATGTGAATAAATGGCTGTTGGGGAACACATGTGATAGTTGAATTTGTTTTCCCCTAAGAATAAGTTGCTTGTCTTAGAGCACAGTTGTCATTACAGCAAAGAATAATAGCCAGTAGGCAGATCTGTCTTTGGCAAAGCAAAGGGACAGACTGAAACTTGTACTCCAGGAAACCTCATTCCAGAAGGCAGTAGATGAGCCTTCAGGAAGGTGATGTGCAAGTGGTTTCTAAATCACCCCCTATGGGCTGTTGTGGGAGTTGCAAATAGGAAAGGGAGAATTCCTGTTAGGCCAAGGACTTAGAAGAGTTCCCTACTTTTTAATACACAGAGAAACAGGCTGAAGTGGACTCGCTGGCCGTCACACTGAGTTGGGTAGATTGTCAGGGGGATGCAGTACCATCACACTGCCTGCATCTCTAGTCAGTAAGATGCAGACCTCATAGTCAATGGCCAGCAGTCAGTGAACGGAGAACCGAGTAAGAGTTTTACGTTGTGGTAGAGACATGCCATTTGAATGGATTTCTTTAAAATTAGAATTGTTAGTAATGTTTCATTTGTTTTCCACAAGAACAGCACTTTGTGCATTGCTATAACCTTAATGCTTACTTGTGACAACTCAGAAATAAATAATTTATCTTTTGGGGAGGTAATGCTTTTCATTTAAATCATTTAAAAAAAATTTCTGAAATTATTTTAGTGCTTGGAAAATCAAATGATGATTTAATTTTTGTATTTGACCAAAACTCAGTGAAACAAATTCTGTCTTTAGTGGGGAGCAAATCACCTCCAGATCAGCAGGTTAATGAAAGGCAGTTGGAGTGTATTTATGCCCCCCAATGGGAAGGACAACAAAAAAAATGCTATAAAATATACAGATGTTTCTGTTGTTTTATTAAACAAAACCAAAATAAGTGACCTCAGTATTTTTCTTCAATAAGCATGTAAACAATTCAAGTGTGTTTTCACATTTTAAGTACTGCTTTGTAAATGTGGAATTTAAAAAATAAAAACAGACTGTTTTAGCTGATCAAGCTGAAAATCTTGAAATTAATTTAAGCAGCTAATTCAGTCTTGATCTTTTTCTTTGTTTCTTTAGAGACAGGAAAGGAATGGTTTACCTTATTTTTCAACTAAACTTTGCAGGTTAGTGGATGAATGAAGGCAAAGGGAGAAACATTTCTTTTAAAGAAAATGTTTCTTTAATGCTACTTAAAGAGGAAGAATGGCTGTTTAGCACGGAATTTCCCAGGTGTTTTTGATGAGTCTAGAAGCCTGATTTCTCCCAATTCCCAGGTACTGTCAGGTGAGGTATTTATTTGATCCTTGAAACCTGAGACCTGTGGAAGTGAAGGTTCTTTGGAGCATCATCCTAATCCTGGAGTGACTGAGGGCTGCTTTCTGGGTGGTGGTAGAATTATAGGCATACCTTGTTTGATTGCACTTCACAGGTGGTGTGTTTTTTACAAATTGAAGGCAAGACCCTTCACCAGCAAAAAGATTACAACTTGCTCTATTGCAATGCTCGCTTTATTGTGGTGGTCTGGAAATGAACCCGTAGTATCTCTGAGGTGTGCCTGAACAGGACTGGAGGCTGGCCAAGATGCAGGAGCTAGAAATGAATTTTTGCAGCTGGTGACAATTGGGCCTCTGGGAGTGGCAGGGTGAGCCAGTAAGGCCTTGGTAGAGTTGGAGCAGAGCTGAGCTGTGGTCTGTTGAGGGGCTTGGAGGGAAAAGAGAAAGAGAAGCCAGGCCAGGGGAGACAGCAAAGCCGGGCTTTGGAGGAGGAAACTCCATTTTGGAGACCGCAAGAAGCTGAGGGGTCCAGAAAGGCCAGAGATATTAGCTAGCAGGAAAACTTGCTCATGCAGAAAGAGGCAGTTCCAGGTCCATGGGGTACAGGCATTGTAGTTGGTGTGAGATTAGGGAGTGGGTAGTGAGGAAACCCAATTACCCTTGAATCCAATGTGTTTCAAAGGCTTTGGTAGAAAAAGGGAGTTGATAGTAGCCAGGCAGGTGAAGAATTACTTCAAGAGAGAGAAGTCTGCATGTTTTAGGAGAGAAGTGAAGAAGCCAAAGGTAGAGACTGAATATGCTGAGACTGAGGTGGGACTCAGCTAGGAAGCAAGGGGCTTGAGGGGAAGTCCACACAAATAAGAGGAGAACGTTTGTGCCTGGCTACGTCATTAGGCGCTAAGCTTCCATGGGCATTTCCAGAAAGTTGATGATGCACATTTGCATATGTGAAGAGCCTTAGATTCCAGATTATGAATTTGGGTATCAATATGTGAAACTAGGAGCAGAGAGGGCTTTTATATGATATGTGGGCATTTTGAGCAATCATTATTATGAAACTAAAGTACCTTCTGAGGGTAAGGTGCTGTGTTAGGGCTTTTCATTCTATATATTAGTTTAATTCTTGCCACAACCCTTCAAGATGAATACCATTGTCTCCATTTTCCATGAGGAAATGGACTCAAGATGTTCCTTGCTTGTGGTCACATGATAGGTGGCTGAGCTGCCTCCGCGTACAGGGCTGCTGGCCTTTGTGGGCTAGTTGGTCTCTGTCCCTGTGTTAGTGGAGATTTCGTTTGTTTGTTTTAGTGTGTGCCTTCTGTAGGCTGCACAATACTCAACTATAAAGAACATTTACATTCTTTTATGGAAGACAATTGCCATATGAAAGAGAGAACTGTTTGTCTGTGTGCATGTTTGTGCTCACACGCTTAAATCCCTTGACTGTGGGTCATTTGCTACAATGACTATGTACACTACTATGCTGTACAGGGTTTCTTATTTTAATAAAACACTGGCAGATTTTATTTGATTTGCCTGGGTTGTTAGGCTACTTGTTTAAAGGGTGATGGTAGTAAGACCAGTGTTGTGGAGGAGGATAACTGTATGAGCCAGTAAGTTTGGCCTCTTTGGGACACTCACATATATACCCTGTTTTCCCGAAAATAAGGCCTAGCCAGACAATCAGCTCTAATGCGTCTTTTGGAGCAAAGATTAATATAAGACCTAGTCTTATTTTACTATAATATAAAACCGGGTCTTATATAATATAATATAATAATATATAATACCGGGTCTTATATTAATTTTTGCTCCAAAAGACACCTTAGAGCTGACTGTCCGGCTAGGTCTTATTTTGGGGGAAACACGGTATTCCTGAGCTCCGCAACCATCATAAGGAGATGCTGTTAAAAGCATGCTTCTGGAAAAACAACTCAAAGCCTATTCCCTTGAATTAGTGATAGCATTCCTGTGTATAAAGAATTCTTAATTTTTATGAAGATTTTCAGTCATTTTGGAATTTAGGGATCTGTCAGAGTCAGTCTCTCTCTGGCACTAGACGTGAGGAGGAGGAGGGGTCTGAGTCCCCGAGGCACAGGATTGCTTTAACAGAAATGACTTGCCTTCCCTCAGCTAATCCTAAAGGCAGCTGAGTAGGACCTGAGGAAGAGCTAAGGGGGATTATCACATAGACTTCTGTAGGGAGGGGACAGCTGTTCATAGACTGTAAAGTAGCATAAAGCTGGATGGTAGTGATTTACCATTTACTCCTAATTCTTAATTCTAAGGATTTTTTCCCCCTCTGAGCTAACTTTTACTTTATACTTCCATATTAAGAAAGCCCAATCATCTTTAAAATTTCATTGCATTGAAGAGTTTTTCTGATTAATCATAAAAACCATTAGCAGTTTGGCCCGTTTAGTAGACTGTTAACATCAGACTGCCACCCATGTTGTACTAGGATGGTCCTGGCAGGTCTACGTCTCTGAATCTGCAATCTCTGGAGCAGCACATAAGCGTGGAGAGGATCTGTCTTGGTCATGAGCTGGGTTTAGGGACACATTTTGGAAGACAGGGGAATGTGAGCAACTTAGAATTCTTTCTATGGGTATTGGTTTGGATGACCTTCCTGGAAGGCTTAATGCAGTGTCCAGGGCCTGAGTTAGTTAGAATATCTCCCTGGAGTGCATCGATGTAAGTCGATGAGCCCCTGAGCCCCTTTGCGTTCATTGCCTTCCATGTTTACAGCAACCCCTGGGGGTATTATCCCCACTTTACAGAAGGGCATGTAGTTAGGAAGTAGCAGAGCCTGGATCCAAATCCAGGTCTGTTATCTCCAAGCCTTAGGCTCTTCCCTCTCCGTACCCCTGCAATCCTTTGCTGTCTAAACCCACACCTTGGGATGAGTATCCCGAGGATGTGTGTGTGTGTGTGTGTGTGTGTGTGTGTGAGAGAGAGAGAGAGAGAGAGAGAGAGAGAGAGAGAGAGAGATGCCTGCCCCAGTGTGCTGTGATGCTGGCACCTCTGGTGAGTTGGGAAGGGAGGAGGTCAGGGCCTGAGGCTTCATAGGGCCCCTCTACTCATGGTGGAAATAGCACCATCTTTCTACTCCTTCTTGGACTAGGCATTGTTTTGTGTAATGCATCATTCATGCTCATGGCAGTAATTTCAGATAGTTACATAACCTCCCACTCAGCTTGCAGTGGTCCAGCCAAATGCTGTTAGTACTGGAGGCGTTTGGGGGCGTCCTGTGTGCAGAACAGCTGCCTTGCTGGTGCCTGGTTGGATCAGAGGATCCCAGATGTCAGGCAGCATTATTTTCTTGTATTCACTTCCCCTCCCATCTCAGGGCTGAGGCTCTGCTGGTCTGGCTGGAGCTTCCTGCCTTCTGATACCACAAACTGACTTGGGCATAGAAGCATTTACCCACCTTCACCCCACCCCCTTCTTGGGTGAGTTGCATCTCAGTGGAAACTTACCTATTAGCTCTTTTTAAAAAATCTCATTAGTTGTGGGAGAAATTTGGATGGGAGGAGCCTGTGCTGCTGTGATAACACAGACTAAGAATTTGCAAATTTGCAGCAGGTGTGAGTTCTAAGTGCTGAGTTTCCAGAACTCCCGTAATTCTCAGATTCCAAGGGGAGCAGATGGTCATTCAGTTGGAAGAAAAGTTGTCTATTAGGGAGCAATCTCAGCCAGGAAAAGCTTTTTCTTTTCTTTTTTTTCCTTTTAAACAAAGAACACTTAAGACTGGGGGGGGAAATAAAGGCTTATGTCTTCTAGAGCCAATTCTAAGTTTTCTGCATCTCCAGGAACAAAATTCCATTCAATTCAAAACGTGCTCCTTGTGTGTATAGCTTTAGGGCCAGGGTGTCCAAACTTTTTTCAACATTTTTTACCAAGGGCCATATGCGGTAAAATACACAAACAGCTGGGCCACTCGCTCGAGGTGCAGTACGTATTGCCTCACCTGGTTTATTTAAGCAAACTAAATATATTTTTGGAATTTGCTGTGGGCCAATAAAAAATGGATTGTGGGCCGCAGTTGGCCCGCGGGCCACAGTTTGGACACCCCTGCTTTAGGGGATTCTTTTTCGCTTCAACTTTTAAACAAACATTTTGCAATTGATTAGCTGTTACGGGCATTGCTCCTTGGTATGGAAGGAAGCCTGAATCATTTGAGCTAGCATGGAAGGACACTTGTGACCATGTGCATGGCAGCCTCCAGACCCCGAGAGCCTCACAGCCTTTTGGGCCGGTATCCCATGTTCTCCCTAGACATCTCAGACCTTCCTTTCAAGCTTCTTTGTTATTTTGGTCTTTTCCCCTCCCTTCGTTCCCAGCAGATAAGATGCTGTGTTTGTAGAACCTTTTGGTGTTTCCAGAACACTTTCATGTTCGTTGTTTTATTTTTTTCTCATAACAAGCTAAGCCAGATTAAGTAGGGCAGTGACAGGGGTCTTGGAAAAAGAATTATGCTTAAGGGCTACATTTTTACCTTTCTTATCTTTGAGAAAAAATTAATGGGATTCAAATAGAGATTATGGCCTTAAGAAACACAGTTTGCTTGTTGTTAAATCCCGATTTAGACCCCATAATTTGTCTTCCTTCGCTGATCTATCCTACCACGATGGCATTTGGTAAATGAATTAAAATTCTGAGGTAGGCAGAAAAGGTGAGGTGGATAGGGGCCGGCATTCCCTGAGGTAATCCCGTGAAGCAGGCTAGTGTGGTCAACCTGTTCTGGAAAAAGATATAAAACTTGGTTTCTGGCCTGAATTCTACCACCCCCAAGCTGTGTGACTTGTTACCAGAGAGACAACATAGCTGACAGAACTTTGAAAAAGCACCCTATTAAACTCATGTAAGGTACACTTAGCACGAATGTCATGTCTAATGAACACTCACTCCTCCCTGCTTGTTTGGAGTGTTGTTGCCTCCTCAGGTGGTCTTTCAGGGTTTTGAATGTGAAGTTCATGCTTTCTGACATGTTAGAGAAACACTGCCGTACTAAAGAGTGAAATAAATTCAGTGAACTAAGAAATGACTAAAATTGAATTTTAAGCATGAAGTTAAACTCTTAGAGGCGGCTTTGGAAGCAGAGCCAGCAGTAGAATTTCTTCAGGGAATGTAGGTAAGTGATTACAGTTGACTTGAAGTAAATGCTCCAGTGCCTGTGGGCATTGATTATTGGTTCTGCAGGTGTTTGAGTGCCTGTGGTAGATCCGTAAAGAGGTCAGCTGGATGTTCCACGTTGCTATGAGTGGTGCTGATCCCCAGACATGAATACACTGCTTTAATTTTTGATACTAAAGTGTTCTAATGTTTACTGAGTATGAACAATGTGGTAGGTACTGCATACGACAGTCACAGTGTTCTACACACTGTGTCCTTTAAAACCTAAGACTGACAAACTGGGCCAGTGTTTATATTACTTCCAGACTGTCACCCAAACGTTTTGATTTATTGTTGGTTACAAGAATGCTTTTACTACTCAGAACTAATCGCTTAATTCTGTCCTTAATGAAGCCGTTTTCGGGACTTAAAAATAACAATGAACCATTTGATAAAGTGATGTGAGTGTGACTTCTCCTTATGAAGAATGACTTTCCTGGGAGGATCAAGAGAGGAACACAGTAGTTTTCAATGTGGTGGTAGTTTGCATTGGAGGGAAAATAATGAAATGCTTAAAGTGAAACTTACTAATAAGTTTTCTTCTTTCATTCCTGTTTTAAAGTGGTGATGGCTGCTGAGAAGTGGGGAGGGTTCAAACTGACTAAATTCCTGGTTTGAAAATGCTGTAGAAGGAAACTTTGCTGGGTGTGTCAGGGCCCAGCTGCTCTTTTTATTTTTTTTCCATCTAAAAAAATGTTAGAAGATTAGGGAATACGCCTAAAAGTTATTTTTTGCAGCGTCAGACTTTCAGGACAGTGTATTTTATTGTGCATTTGGTTAAAAGAAATTTGGTTAAGAGACTAATGGTTTAGGCGACGCCTTCTCAAACTGGTCATTTTGATGAAAGGAAATTTACTCTGAGGCTTCTCAACTTTTTCCTAACTTTTCCCATCTTCATATACATTTGTGATTGTACAGTGTCTGCCGAATGTGGGAGATTAATTCGGTGATCTTTTATAGAGATTTACTCACAGTCCATTATCAAACAAGGTACTAGAGATTTCCCTCTTGCTTCATGTTGTTTCCAACATCTGCTCGACAGGGATGCTGTTAAAGGATAATGAGATAAGGGCCAAAACTTTTTCTAAACTGTAGTGGTGAAAATGCCACTTGTTTTTCTGCTAACAGGCTTTTCTACTTATCTTGAAAATGGACTCCAAATCTGTGGCAGTGATTGCGACAGCACTCAGGGTGGGGATGAGTTTCACAATCCAACCCTTCACTGGGAGATCTTTTCACCATTAAAGCATTTCTCTGTCTCAGTCAGTTTCAACCCAAAGAGTTCTCATATGCTGGTGAAATTAAGACCTTAGGCAGGGAGGCATAGCAGGGTTTTTCTGAGTACTGTGCAGAATCTCGAATCTGGACTGCTGTCCTGACAGTGTTCAGGCCTGGTTTGTGTGTCAGGTGGTCTATGACGTCTTCAACTGGTTTCAACTGGGGCAGCAGCTTTAGAGGACCACAAAGCCAGGTCAGGGCCCTGGCTTGGTCATAATAAATGATGCACCCTTTTCCCATCCCAACATGTTGCATCATCTTCTGGCCATTCTCAAAATAATTGGGAGTCACTCTGTTCTATCATTGTAAAAAACAACTAGAAAGATATAACACAGATTCCCGATGGTACAAGAGGGAAAGCAGAAATTCCTTTAAATGGCTCGTTTCCTGAAACAAATAGCAAGGCATCCTCTAAACATTTTTTGTCAGAAGTGTCACTGGGAAAATAATAATCCATGAGTAGACTGTCTGATTTTCAAAATGCTAATTTATGCCTTTGATATTTTCTGTTATTTTATACCAAATGCCAATTTGAAGGTGGTTATAAAAAATTGTTTTGACTTTTTTTCTTAATCATTGATCTATACCTTTAAAAGTACAAAAATAAATATAGAACTGTTTCCAATAGACAAATAATTAATTGGTGTGTGTCTGAAGAATAATCTAATACATTAAAAAAAAGACTTTAGTAAAATCCTCATTTTGAAATTCTGAAAAGGATTCAATGATGCTGGTTTTGGTTTCTACTTAACTGAGATATATTATTGGATGGTCAAGACAAGGTTATCTAGCACTCTGCTTTCACAGTCCTGAAGAGATTTTAAGATACCCTAATGAAGAAATATATAGTTGTTTAAAAAAAAAAACCCAGCTTTAGTGAGATATAATTTATATAAACTGTATGTATTTAAAGTTGTATAATTTAATATTTTGACATATATATGTACATGAAAACCAATACCACAATCAAGATATTGAACATTTGCATTACCCCCCAATTTTCTCACACTCCTTTATAATCCTTCCCTCCAGTTCCTCCCCACACACCCCTTCTCCAGGCTGATCTGCTTCCCATCATCACAGATGAGTTTGCAATTTCTAGAGTTTTGTGTAACAGTCATACAGTATGTACTCTTTTATTTTAGACTTTTTTCATTCAGCATAATGGTTTTGAAGTACATCCATTTTATACTATATATCAGTAGTTGAATGAATACTTTCTGTTGTGGACTAGTATTCCTTTGTTATGTGTATATCACCATTTGCATACAGTAGTTTTGTAGCTGAGGACTTGGGGTGAAATACAGAGTGTAGAAAATCATTTATATTGATAGTAAGGTTACTTCTCTGATTTTTCTAAAGACCAATCAAGATGGTGGCTATATAACAGATGTAGAACACTGGATAAAACCATAATGGAGAAAAAAATCCACAGTTTACATTGATAGTCCTAGCAAATGTTGGATTAAGGCTACATAATTAGCATAAGCCATTTTGAATTGGCAGAAAGCTCAATAGGTTTAAAAAAGACTTGTTATTTGAAGGCTGTTGGTTACTCAGTTTCATTAAATAAGTATCTTTGTACAGGGCTTATGCCTGGCACAGGACTAGGCCCCACGGGGACATAGCAGGGAACCTGACCTCGAACTTGCCCTCTGGAAGTTCACATTCAGTAGGTGAAATTAGACATAAACAGAAATCATTACAAAATAAAAGGTAAAAATGAGAATTGCAATAAGAGAAGCACAAATAGCTGAGGATATTCAGAGGTGGAAGAAAATGTTTCCAGCTAGGGGGAATGTGAGCACTTATTTGCTCATGGTGACATTTTAACAGGGCTTTGAAAGATGGTTCTAATTAAATACATGCAGATGTGAGAGGAGGCCAGCATATGCCAATAAAGAGCATGAGCAAGGGGCTAGAGTTGGGATATCCATAGGGAAGAGTAAATCAAAGTGCTGGCAGGTCTGGTTTCTTCTGAGGACTGGGAGGGAAGGATCTGTTTTGGGCCTCTGTGTTGTGTAGATGGCTACCTTCTACCTGTCTCTTTACAACAGCTTCCATCTACCATGTTTCCCTGAAAATAAGACCTAGCCGGACCATCAGCTCTAATGCATCTTTTGGAGCAAAAATTAATATAAGACCTGGTATTATATTATATTATATTATATTATATTATATTATATTATACTATATTATATTATATTATATTATATTATATTATATTATACCCGGTCTTACATTGTATTATATAAGACCTGGTATTATATTTTATTTTAAGACCCGGTCTTATATTAAAATAACACTGAGTCTTTTATTAATTTTTGCTCTAAAAGACGCATTAGAGCTGATGGTCCGGCCAGGTCTTATTTTCGGGGAAACACGGTATGTGTATCTCTGTCCAAATTTCCTTTTTATATAAGGATACCAGTCATGCTGGATTAGAGCCATCCTAATGACCTCATTTCAACTTGACCACCTCTCCAAATAAGGTCACATTCTAAGGCACTAGGGGTAAGGACACCAATGTACATTTAGGGAGGAGAAGCAGATACAATTCAACCCATAACAACCAAGATTGGAAGTTTGGGCTTTATTGTTTAGGCAAAAGGGAGTCATGGAAAGTTTTTGATGTGCGACACCATCAGAGGGATGCTTCCAAATGTTGATCTGTCAATGTGTACAAAATGGGCTTGAGAGGGGAGAGAGTGGGGTGGGCACAAGGCGGGGTAGGAGGGTCACTGTCAGGAGACTGGCTGCAGTCCATGCCAAACCTGAGGTAGGTGCGATCGGAGAAGCAGATCTGGCTGTGGAGAAGAGGAGAAGCAGCAATGCAGTTTGAATGGCTAGTTGACGCCCTCTGTGCTTAATGTACAATAGCACTCACTGCACAGGTTCTGAGGATGTATGAAAATCTGTCACTGAGCAACCTGTATAGTTGTCAAGAATATTGATAAAAAGATGCACACATTTCAATGGAAGGCAAATTAGTTCATGGACTGTGGTTTGGAGATTATGACAGCATTGCTTTTATCCATGGGACAATCAGGACCTCATTATTCATCACCTTCGGTGATCAGGAACCAATTATAATCTTTCACATGAGCAGTTGAGTTCATTATTATAGAAGGAACCCACATTTTTAGTCTTATTGCAAATTTTTGCCATATATATATATATATATCTATACACACACAGTTTATAAATTTCATTTATTTAAAGTTTTATAGTTTCACAGTTTTCATAGCTATTGCCTAATTTTATTCTAATATCTGGGAGGTAGAAGAGAGGCAAATATTATAAATCCCAAATTTTAGAGGAAACTGAGGATTAGAGAAGTTTTGGGGTTTTATCTGATATAACTGGTCTATGGCTGAGTTGAGAGTAGAATGGTGACTATTATAATGGATAATAGAATTAGATGTTATTCTCCATACAGTCTCCATTTAAGTGTCATTGTTTCATATTGGATACTTTGGATACTATTGGTTCAAGGAAAGCGATAGTGTGGTGCCTGCATACCACCTGATAGGTAGCCAAAAGATGTTTGCTGAATGAATGGATAAAAGAGAGAGCATGTGGGTTGTTTCTTTTTTTTTTTTTTTTATTGTTTATTTCTTAAAATCTATTGGGGTGACAACGGTTAGTAAAATTACATAGGTTTCAAGTATACAATTCTATAACACATCATCTATGTATCACATTGTGTGTTCACCACCCGGAGTCAGTTCTCCTTCCGTCACCATATATTTGACCCCCTTTAGCCTCTTCTACCATTTCTCCTCTCCACTTACCCTCTGGTAACCGCTAAACTGTTGTCTGTGTCTATGAGTTTTTGTTTTTTTATTTGTCTTGTTCCTTTGTTTCTTTCATTTTTATATCCCACATATCAGTGAAGTCATATGGTTCTTGATTTTTTCTCTCTGAATTATTTCACTTAGCATAATAATCTCAAGATTCATCCACGTTGTTGCAAATGTCAGTATTTCATCTTTTTTTACGGCAGAATAGTATTCCATTGTGTATATATTACCACATATTCTTTGTCCACTCATCTATCGAAGGACAATTTGGTTGTTTCCATGTCTTGGCCACCATTAATAACACTGCAATGAACATTGGAGCACATATATCTTTACGGATAAATGTTTTCAGATTTTTGGCAGAGATACCCAGGAGAGGGATTGCTGGGTCATATGGTAATTCTAGTCTTAATTTTTTGAGGAACTTCCATACTGTTTTCTATAGTGGCTGTACCAAATTACATTTCCACCAACAGTGTATGAAGGCTCCTTTTTCTCTACAGCCTCTCCAACACTCTTTATTTTTCTATTGAGGCCTTTTTTTTTTTCAAGAACAGTTTAAGTTTCACAGCAAAACTGAGGGGAAGGTACAGAGATTTCCCACATGCCCTCTTCTTCCACACTTGCATAGCTTCCCCATTATCAACATCCCCACCAGAGTGGTGCATTTGTTACAATTGATGAACCTACACTGACACATCATAATCACCCAAAGTCCGTAGTTTACAGTAGGGTTTATTTTTGGGAGGGCCATGTTTTTTTGCTCGTCTTTCCTCCCATTGTTAAGAATCCTATGTGCTGAGTTTGGTTTTCAGTTTTTAGTCATGGAAGCCATACATTTGAACAACTGTCCATGGCTTGTATTTTTAAAATGGACCATACACACACACACACACACACTCACACACACACACACACACATATGTATATATATATATTCTTTGAAAATAATTGTTAATACTAAATAAAAATGCAGTGGCTTGCAGCTGAAATAAGGATTTAAAATATGGTGGATTCCAGTTAAATCAATCAAGGTAATGATATAAATGGTCATTTAGATTCCTGAACTGGCTATCTCAGTGTAACCTTAGATGTTTTTTTGCCAAGATGTAAGTGACATTGACTTTCTCTGTGATATGAGACAGCTTCATTTTGTGAAGGTTCATGTTATATGACTATAAAGATGGTTTGGTGTTATTGGGAGGATTAAAATGACCAGAGAGAGAACTGCATTTTGAGAAAGTTAAATACTAAGAATATAGGGAATTATTTTAAAGATTAACTTTGTGGCTTCTTTGAAAATACTATGCTTGCTTATGTATTTTATTTGCAAAAACTGGTTGAAGGCAATTTTAATGAAGTCTTTGGGTAGTGGGCCAGTTTAGGCCCCAGCTTATTAGGAGGATGAGAACCATTATTTACACTACACATTTAATTGCTTTATTTATTTTATCTTATATATTTATTTTTTAAATTTATTGGGGGTGACAATTGCTAGTAAAATTACATAGATTTCAGGTGTACAATTCTGTATTACATCATCTATAAATCCCATTGTGTGTTCACCACCCAGAGTCAGTTCTCCTTCCATCACCATATATTTGATCCCCCTTATCCTCCTCTCCCACCCCCACCCCCTTTACCCTCTATTGTCTGTATTACCCTCTATTGTACCCCCCTAAACTATTGTCTGTGTCTATGAGTTTTTGTTCCTCATTTGTTTGTCTTGTTCTTTTGTTGTTTTGGTTTGTATACCACATATCAGTGAAATCATATGGTTCTCTGCTTTTTCTGTCTGACTTATTTCACTTAGCATCATACTCTCAAGATCCATCCATGTTGTCACAAATGTTCCTATATCATCTTTTCTTACCGCCGAATAGTATTCCATTGTGTATATATACCACAACTTCTGTATCCATTCATCTATCGAAGGACATTTTGGGTTTTTCCATGTCTTGGCCACCGTAAACAAAGCTGCAATAAACATTGGAGCATACGTGTCTTTATGTATAAATTTTTTCAGATTTTTGGTGTAGATACCCAGGAGAGGGATTGCTGGGTCATATGGTAATTCTATTTGTAATTTTTTGAGGAACCTCCACACTGCCTTCCATAACGGCTGCACCAGTCTGCATTCCCACCAACAGTGTATGAGGGTTCCTTTTTCTCCACAGCCTCTCCAACACTTGTTACTATTTGTCTTGTTGATGATAGCCATTCTGACTGGGGTGAGGTGATATCTCATTGTGGTTTTGATTTGCATTTCTCTGATGATTAGTGATGTTGAGCATTTTTTCATATGTCTATTTGCCATTTGTATGTCCTCTTTGGAGAAATGTCTCTTCAGGTCCTCTGCCCATTTTTTCAATTGGGTTTTTTGTTTTTTTGTTGTTGAGTTGCATGAGTTCCTTGTATGTTTTGGATATTAGCCCCTCATCGGAGGCACCGTTTGCAAAAATCTTCTCCCATTCAGTTCGTTGCCTCTTTATTTTGTCAATGGTCTCTTTTGCTGTGCAGAAGCTTTTAAGTTTGATATAGTCCCATTCGTTTATTTTAACTTTTACTTCCATTGCCTTTGGAGTCAAATTCATAAAATGTTCTTTGAACCCAAGGTCCATAAGTTTAGTACCTATGTTTTCTTCTATGCAGTTTATTGTGTCAGGTCTTATGCTTAAGTCTTTGATCCATTTTGAATTAATTTTGGTACATGGTGACAGATAGCAGTCCAGTTTCATTCTTTTGCATGTGGCTATCCAATTCTCCCAGCACCATTTATTGAAGAGGCTGTCTTTCTTCCATTGTATGTTTTTAGCTTCTTTGTCAAAAATTGTCTGTCCATACTTATGTGGTTTGATTTCTGGGTTCTCAATTCTATTCCATTAGTCTATGTGTCTGTTATCCTGCCAATACCATGCTATTTTGATTATTGTAGCCCTGTAGTACAAGCTAAAGTCAGGGAGTGTGATACCTCCAATATTGTTCTTTTTTCTTAAGATTGCTTTGGCTATTTGGGGTCTTTTGTGGTTCCAAACAAATCTGATGATTTTTGTTCTATTTCTTTAAAATATGCCATTGGGATTTTGATGGGGATTGCATTAAATCTGTATATTGCTTTGGGTAATATGGCCATTTTAACTATGTTGATTCTTCCAATCCATGAGCACGGAATGTCTTTCCATTTCTTTGTGTCTTCTTCAATTTCTTTCAAAAATGTCTTATAGTTTTCAGCATATAGGTCCTTCACATCCTTGGTTAAGTTTATTCCTAGGTATTTTATTCTTTTTGCTGCAATTGCAAAAGGAATTGTTTTCTGTATTTCTTTTCTGAGATTTCATTGATAGTATATAGGAATGCGATGAACTTTTGTACGTTGATTTTGTAGCCAGCAACTTTACTATATTCGTTGATTGTTTCTAATAGCTTTTTGGTGGAGTCTTTAGGGTTTTCTATATATAGCATCATGTCATCTGCAAAGAGTGATAATTTAACTTCTTCATTCCCAATTTGGATGCCTTTTATTTCTTTCTCTTGCCTGATTGCTCTGGCAAGGACTTCCAACACTATGTTGAAAAGCAGAGGTGATAGGGGACAGCCCTGTCGTGTTCCTGAACGTAGAGCAAAGGGCTTCAGTTTTTCACCATTAATTATGAGATTAGCTGAGGGCTTGTCATATATGGCCTTTATTATGTTAAGGTATTTTCCTTCTATACCTATTTTATTAAGTGTTTTAATCATAAATGGATGTTGTATCTTGTCAAATGCTTCTTCTGCATCAATTGATATAATCATATGATTTTTGTCCTTTATTTTGTTTATGTGATGTATCACATTGATGGATTTGTGGATGTTGAACCATCCTTGTGCCCCGGGGATGAACCCCACTTGGTCATGATGAATAATCTTTTTAATGCATTGTTGTATTCGATTTGCTAGAATTTTGTTTAGGATTTTTGCATCTGTATTCATCAGAGATATTGGTCTGTAGTTTTTTTTTTTTTGTGTTGTCCTTACCAGGTTTTGGTATCAGGGTAATGTTGGCCTCATAAAATGAGTTAGGGAGTACTGTCTCTTCTTCAATTTTTTGGAAGAGTTTGAGCAGGATTGGTATTAGATCCTCTTTGAAGGTTTGGTAGAATTCACTAGTGAAGCCATCTGGTCCCGGACTTTTGCTTTTGGGAGGGTTTTGGATGACTGATTCAATTTCGTTACTGGTGATCGGTCTCTTTAGATTTTCCAGTTCTTCATGGTTCAGCCTTGGAAGGCTATATGTTTCTAAGAACTTGTCCATTTCTTCTAGGTTATTGAATTTGGTGGCATATAGTCCTTCGTAGTATTCTTGGATGATCCTTTGTATTTCTGTGGCATCCGTGATAACGTGATAACTTCCCCTTTTTCATTTCTGATTTTGTTAATTAGTGTCTTCTCTCTTTTTATCTTAGTGAGTCTAGCCAAGGGTTTGTCAATTTTGTTAATCTTTTCAAAGAACCAGCTCTTTGTCACATTAATTTTTTCTACTGTCTTTTTGTTCTCTATTTCATTTAGTTCTGCTCTGATTTTTATTATTTCCTTTCTTCTGCTGACCTTGGGTTTCACTTGTTCTTCTTTTTCTAGTTCTTTAAGGTGTAACAGGAGATTATTTATTTGGGATTTTTCTTGTTTCTTGAGATAGGCCTGTAATGATATAAATTTCCCTCTAAAACTGCTTTTGCTGCATCCCCAAAATTTTGGTAGGATGTATTTTCATTGTCATTTGTTTCTATGTGTCTTTTGATCTCTCCTCTAATTTCTTCTTTGACCCAATCGTTCTTTAAAAGTATGTTGTTTAATCTCCATGTATTTGTGTTTTTTCCTGCTTTCTTTTTACAGTTGATATCCAATTTCAAAGCCTTGTGATCATAGAATACGCTTGGTATGATTTCAATCTTCTTAAATTTGCTGAGGCTGATTTTATGTCCCGATATATGGTCTATCCTAGAGAATGTTCCATGTACACTAGAAAAGAATGTATAGTCTGATGTTTTAGGATGAAGTGCTCTATATATGTCAATTATGTCCATTTCATCTAATGTGTCATTTAGGGCTGCTATTTCATTATTTATTTTCTGTTTGGATGATCTATCCATAGCTGTCAATGATGTATTTAATTCCCCTAGTATAATTGTGTTTTGGTCAATTTCTCCCCTTAGTTCTGTTAGTAGTTGCTTGGTATATTTTGCTGCTCCTGATTGGGGGCATAAATATTGATGACTGTTATGCCTTCTTGTTGTATAGCCCCCTTTACCATTATGAAATGTCCATCTTTGTCTCTTGTTACCTTTTTCACCCTGACGTCTGTTTCATCTGATATCATTATGGCTACACCTGATTTTCTCTGGGTACCATTTGCTTGGAGTGTCAATTTCCACCCTTTCACTTTGAGTCTATGCTTGTCCTTGTAGCTGAGATGTGTCTCTTGGAGACAGCTTATGGTTGGGTTTAGTTTTTTGATCCAATTTGCTACTCTGTGCCTTTTCATTGGTGAGTTCAGTCCATTTACCTTTAGGGTTATTATTGATATGTGAGGATTTCCTGTCATTCTATCTTTAGTTCTCTGGTAAGACTATCTCCATTGTTTCTTTGCCATTTTGTTGTTGTCTATTATTTCTATGTGGTGGTATTCTATGATGTTTCCCTCTGTTTCTTCTTTTATTACAGTATATATTTCCGTTCTGGATTTTTTTTGAGTGGTTACCCTTAAGTTTATGTAAAAGAAAGTTTGATATTTAGAGTATTCCATTTTCTTCAGCACGCTTACTTTCTCCATTCCCACATTCCGGTTAGGCCTTTACTCTCCCCCTTTTTATGTTTTGGTTGCCACAAATTGTCCCTGTTGATGGGGGTCGGATAGCCTCCTTTAGTATTTCTTGTAGTGCAGGACGTGTATTAGAAAATTCCCTCAGCTTCTGTATGTCTGGAAAGGTCTTTATTCCTCCTTCATATCTAAAGGATATCTTTGCTGTATATATTATTCTTGGCTCATAATTTCTCTCTTTGAATAGTTTGAATATTTGGTTCCACTCCCCCCTGGCTTGTAGAGTTTCTGCTGAAAAATCTGATGATAATCTAATGGGCTTTCCTTTGTGGGTTACCGTCTTCTTTTCCCTGGCTGCCTTTCTTTGTCGTTGATTTTAGACCGCTTCAATACAATGTGCCTTGGAGAAGGACTGTTGGGATTGAGGTAATTAGGTGTTCTATTTGCTTCTTGGATTCGAGGATCCAGTTCTGTCCACAAGTTTGGGAAGTTCTCATCAACAATTTGTTTGAATATATTCTCTGTTCCCTTCTCTCTTTCTTCTCTTTCTGGTCTGCCCATTATTCTTATATTGCTCTTTCTGATGGAGTCAGAAAGTTCTTGTAGAGTTCTTTCATTTGTTTTAAGTCTCAAGTCTCTTTCTTCTTCCATCTCTGTGTCATTTCCAGGTTTCTATCTTTGATGTCACTGATTCTTTCCTCCATCTGGTCAACTCCACTACCTAAGCTGGTTATTTCATTCTTAATTTCTTCTATTGAGTTCTTAATCTCCAGAAATTCTATTTGGTTCTTTTTTAAAATTACAATATCTTTCGTAAAATGCTCATGGTGTTCTTTGATTGTCTTTCTGAGTTCATTACACTGCCTTTCTGTGTTTTCTTGCATCTCGTTGAGTTTTGTCAGAACTGCAATCTTGAATTCTCTGTCATTTAATTCACATATTTCCATATCTTTAAGTTCCTTTTCTGGAGACTTTTCACTTTCTTCCTGAGCTGTCTTGTTGCCTTGGTTATTCATGGCAATTACTGTTTTATTATTTCTCTTCCTAGACATCTACAGGAGTGGCTTCTGCAACAGGTTGTTAGGAAGAGGTCTTTCTTTTGTTTTCCAGCACGTGTTTGTAGAATGTTTTATTTTCTCTCCAACTGCAGCCTTTTTTTCTCTCTCACACTGTAATGTTATGTTTTCTCTGCACTATTCCAGCTTCTCACATAATGGAGGGATTCCCTGGGTGATGGGCTTCTCCTCTGTTAATAGTTCGCCTGGGTCACAGGGCACAGTGTCCGTGTGGGTATGCGGAGAGCTTTTGAAGTTCCAAAGCTCTTCCTGCACCAGATTCAGAGCCAGTGAGTTTCAGCAGTTCTGTTTACTGCTTCAGGGATCCGCCCATATAGGTGGGGCCAGGGGTGGGGTGAGTTGTGAGAGGTGGCCCAGAGCAATGGCGGCGACCACCACCACAGTCGGTCCTGTGTCCACAGCTCCCTCCTCCCTGCCGGAACCAGTTGGGCCGCGAATCTGTGTCTGCGGTCTACAGTTCTCAGAACAGCAAATATTCCGTTCTTTTGATCTGACAGTGCTACTGTTCCGCTTCTAGCACCGGGCAGGTGTGGGCGGGGCGAGCTCTGGGAGGGCAAGGAGGGGGCGGCTAGTCTCAGTGCCTAAGGCTTCCATTCTCTGCTCGGCAGTGAGGGCTCAAAGCACCGTTTTCAGCCCTCTTCCCTCAGTCTTTTCTCCGAGGTCTCTGCCATGAGCGTTGGGTTCAGCCGTGTTATATGCTGTCCCTTCAGCCCTGTGGGCCATTAGTGGAGCCCTAGCAGTCCGAGTTCTTCCCTCTCCCGCAGCTGTGGTAGTTCCAGGAAGCAGCGAGCTCGGAACACTGAGCTAGGTCTGCGTCCTGTGCCCACGCGGCTCCGTCTCCGCATTCCTCCTCTCTCTCCTCCTCCTCTGCTCGTGCGATTCGCCCACCCCTAGGTGAATTAATCAGTGGGCCTCTTCATCTTGCCTGTCTGCTGTGCAGGGAGCGCTCCATGGAGTCATTGTTGTTCGATCAGTTGCAAATTCCAGGGGAGCCTTACAGAGGCCCACCTCATGCCGCCATTTTGATGACGTCAGTGCTCGCTTTATTTATTTTTAAAATAAAAAAATGCAGTCTATGTAATTTTTCTTAAAAAAAAAGGTAAATATGATTCTGAAGAAATGGAAAGCAAGCTGCATGTATTTTCAACTTGTTAACAGCTGTTGGCTGGGTCCCTCTTCATATCAAAGTCTATATATTTGTCTCACTCCTCTCTAACTATACAATTTAGTAACAAGTTTGTCCTTTATTCAAGCAGTGGAGCACTCTTCCCTAGAGATTTTGTGCATGTTGACCTTAAACAAATAAACGGCCAGATATTTCTCCAGCAAAATGGGTTTATTCAGGAACAATAAAGAATTGCAATCAGTACATGTGGTATAAAGGATAAGCGCCCCTAGTCCAGAGAAACAAAGGAGAAGAACATTCTTTTATGGATGTTGGAGGGGCTATTGTAAACAAAGAGTCCATTGGAGGAAACTGAAAGTTTGAAGTGTAGTGACTTCTCATTGGCTGACTTATGGCAGTCTCCTATTGGCTGAGCTATTACCTAGGAGAAATCTTTTCTTCCTCCTGCTGAGGTAGTAAAGTAGTGTCACTTCCTGTCGGAAATTCAAGGTAAGTCTCTTCCTGGTAGGGTCAGTAGTGTGCATTGAGTGAAACATGTGAGTTCTCTCTTCTAGCCTCCCAACTCCATCTTAAATGAGGTTTCTGTTTATTAATTTTCACAGGCAACAGCGAGTTTTATAGAGCGTTACAAGAAGCAATGCAGAAATGGCATGATTGGCTGGGGTTGCATACCTGACCTTATTTAGAAAGATCAAGAAACAAGAAAATAAGTGTAGAGCCTAGAGTTGGTTTGGCATTTGGGGATTAACTGACTGAATATATGGTATTTCTGGTCAAGTGGAGCATTTTCAGGAACACACAAGTTTGGTTTGCTGATGTGGTACCCCTGGCAGGAGCAGCTCCATCTTAGACCTAGAAATTTGTTTCAACACCTCTCAATTTATAGAAACTATCAGTGCCCCAAAGTTTCCCTCTAGCCTGGGACAATTCCCAAGGCATACTGTCCCATAGTCCCTTTGTACCTGAATTTTGTGGCGGCTTTATTAGAACCACATGGGGTTGACCAAGGTAAGGAATACCATACCTACAAATTCCCTTAGAAAAATCTAGTTCTACAAGCTTACGTGAGCAATGAGGACTGTACTGAAGAGTGTAGCAACGCAGATGGCTTTAAGGATATTGTAGGTATCACGAACCTTAAAAATCCATTGGTCACCCTATCTTTTCTTCTTGGAGAAAAGTTCCTCCTCACTTTCTCCTTCTTGGCCCACTGCTCCATTACCAAAGCAAATAAGCAAACAACTTTTTTGTTTTTTTGTCTCGCTAAGTAGTCCCCCCATCCCAATTCCCTAATTGTCTGTACCTTAAAGCCTTGGGTAGGATGGGTTGTGACAGCATCTTCCAAAGAAAAAACATGCTCCTCCTAGGTAGGGTGCAGGTGAATGAAATGTCTCCACCTCACTGTGTTAAGTGTGGATTTAAAAAAACATAAAGTAATACTGGGTTAGCGTGGATAATGTGAGAAATGTTGCAATGTTTTGCTTCTTTTCCCCCAAATGTGGTCATAAATTAGAAAAGAAATATAAGTGTTCCTGTTTCCAATCCCAGGGTTTTTAAAAACTGAGAGTGAATTGGCCCAAAAGAAGAAAATATTTTTATACCTGCAGAGACACTTGTAATGCCTCAGGATTTTCTAAGCTTCTACGTGACTTGCACCAAGTTACAGGTGTGGCCTGTGTAAGAGCTTGCCAGCATCCATGGTCTTTACCCAAAGGTCTAAAGTAAATATAGAGGGATGTCATAACCAATTCCCTTTTAGTATCAGAAAGCAGTACTGAGAACATTGGGTGGATAGTTGCAAGTTGAAGAGTGGCGGGAGGATATGGAGTTGAGGAAGAAGAGAGTGACTGAGATCCTTACGAAGGAGGGATGGTTGTTGCTAACCAGTCAAGAGAAACACAGGAAGAAGGGTTTCGAAATTATTGTGACTTTATAGGAGAATTTGAGGAAATAATTTTTCCTCTTAAAAAAAAGGAAATAATCAAAATAGAGTTTATTCGGTAGCTCTGAAAAGAAAGGTTTGGATCCCCAAACCATGGAAAGTCATATTTGTGGTGAGCAACATGCAAAAGGCTGAGGCCAGCAGATGTTCTCATGGCCCGCACTGTGGGAACACTGAGTATGAGTGCATGGGGAATGACAGGGAGGAGAGCCTTCTGTGATTCTGACTCCAGGAATGAGGAAACATGATGTAAGTTTGAGAAACAGGATAGTATAGAATTTATTTGGGGAAAACAGCCTGCAGCAGCGATAGCCCTTCCCAAAAGAATCCTTTGGGAGATTGTGTTCCTTTACTAATCTTAGGTTATTCAGCCCTTCAGAAAGCCATCACAGTTAGCTGGGACCCTGGGAGAGGCCCCACACTCCTGGCCCTCCTCCCCACTGTCACGGCATAGACTTGGGTTTTGTAATATATCTCCTAAAGTGAGGAAGTTAACACTAAGAATGTGGACTCATTGGAACTCTTGCATAAACTGTATTTCATGGTCTGGACAAGCCCTGCACTTGGAAATGATGTCATTTTTAGCAATGCAAGTTTTTCAGAAGGGAGGCCTGATTGCTCTTATAGTAAATCTAAGAGTAACAACTTGATTGCTATGTCCTCGAGTTGGACTGAGTCTTGTAGTGGGGCCACTGTGGTTTTCCTGAATCACCTTTCTTCCAGACTATAGAATTGCTCTGTCCTCAGGGTTAAGGGGGGTGATAAATTGTGAATTGTAGGGAAATTTTTTTATTTATTACACTGTATGGTTAGAGCAAACTACTGACAGATAAAGAGGATTTTAGGTTTTGATACCAAACTTGCCACTCTAAGTACATAAGAAAATTAATTCAAGAGGAAGCAGAAAAATAAGCAGCTTACAATTGTGGTTTCTCCAGCAAGTATCTCCTTTGTACTGGGAAACAGACAGTCTCCTATATGTACACTTTCATTTGAACACATTGTTTTGATGCAGAATCTGTTATTTTAAAATGTGCACAAAGCTCTATTGTAATCTGATTTTAATCAGGGCTCATCAATCTGACTTTCAGATTCTTTGAATACATTTTGTGTTTCAGAAGTATACTTGTCCAAGCATACTGGCTTTTAAAACTTAGATGGATTTTCCTAAAAAGTCAAGAAAAATGTTAAATGTTTCACATTTCTTTTTTTTCTTTTCATGTCATTAATTTCTCCATGCTGAAATCTAATTAAAAGTGTGTAAAGTAGCAGAAAAAGATAAGGTGAAAGTTCTGATTTTTGTGTTTGATGTGCTTTAACCTAGAAGAAGGACCTTTGGTTCCTTCACTTATCTCCATGGGGAAACTTTTCAGATTGTGGGGTTAGTATTGGGAGGGTCCTTGTGGATCAGAGTCACCTCCTCAGATTTCAGAGATTTGTCTTTGTGATGCACATAGTTCCAAATGGCCAATTTTTGATTGTCAGTAGGACAGGGTGCATTCAGAAGGCAAGTGTCTCTTCTGCTGGTGCAGAGCCACTTTCTTTCTAATGTAGTTATGAAATTTTAATTTCAGACTTTATAGCGTCTACTGCCTGACTGTATCTACTTTTGGAAAAGTGTTACTTCAAACAAACAAACTCATGTATTTATTCATTGATATAAAAACAAATAAAATAAAAAACATTTGTCACATGCAGTTCCTAGAAAATCAGTCCACTGTCTTGTCAGTTTTAAATCAGAACATAGAGAGCAAACTTTGTAAAAGTGAATTACTGTATAAAATGGAAGAAAATTTTGACACCTGCTATAACATGGATGAATCTTGAAGATAAAGGAGAGATATGCTACTCCATATTGGTTATTTTGAGCTGAAGTTCATTGAGAAATAGCAGACACACGAACTCTCGGCCTTCCTCCTTTCTGCCTCAAGCAGTGTATAAATTTCCCACCTCTCCTGTACCAGGATGAGGAGAGTGACCCTTGTCACTGGAGACAGAGAGCTGGCACTGAGATGAGCGTGTATAAACAGACCTTACTAAAATAATCTTTATCTTCCGTTAGGTTTCCCCATATATTTCCTAATCACCTTCCCAAAGTTTATCATCCATGGAAGCCCCAAACTCCTTTCCTTTGTCTAGTCACTTTTCTACAATTTAGCACCCTTTGTTAACGTGGTATATAAGCCCTGAGTCTACCACTTGTTCTTTGAATTTTTGCTTCTTTTCTTTGAAGCCCCTGTACATGTAAAAATATTAACATCAATGAAATTTGTATGTCTTTCTCTTGTTAATCTGTCTTTTGTCAGTTTAATTCACAGGCCCCAGCACAAACCTAAGAGGGTAGAGGAAAAGTTTTTTCCTTCCGTGCAAGAACATTATGCTAAGTGAAATAAGCCAGTCACAAAAAGACAAATACTGTATGATTCTACTTATCTGAGGTATCTAGAGTGGTAAGATTCATAGAGACTGAAAGTAGAATGATGGTTGCCAGGGGCTTTTGGGAGGGGGGAATGGGAGTTAATGTTAATGGGTACAGAGTTTTAGTTGGGATGATGAAAAAGTTATAGAGATGGATGCTATTGACAGTTGCACAGCAATGTGAGTGTACCTAATGCCACTGAATTTTACTCTTAAAAATGGTGAAGTGGTAAATTTTATGTAATGTGTATTTTACCATAATTAACAAAAATTAGAGTGAACTTCTGCTCTGTGGAAAAGTTGGAGTAGTAGCTGAATGCAAGATAACCAAATCTGCCCTGGATGAACATTCTGAAACTCAGTGAAGTGACTTCTCGCCTATACATGCAATTTTTCCCTGGCCCAGGCTGGTGGTTGTCCAGGCCCAGGGGGCTCTCTTTCCAGAGAGAGGGAAGCACCTCTTCTGTCTGGCTTCCTTTTCCATCCTCTCAGTCCAATTCCAGTCAACACTGTGCAGAACCACACATGCAGAATGAAGCAAGAAGAGTTGGCTCCAGATTTCTGAGGGCAAGCCAGTGACTGAAAGAGGAATTTACTAGAAAGTCTGTTCTGGGGAGAAACACTAGTCAAGCAAGTGTCCCCAATGGGGCAGCAGGCTTTGAATTTGTGCAGTCGGAGTGGCCCATGTTAACATTCAGGTAAATACTAAATGCAGGGAAAAGATCCTTGCCTTATGGAACAGCTGTCTAGATGATCCTCTGCCAGTGATGTGTGGTTAATTTTCAGAGAAATGTTCCACTTGCAGTTCTAGGGATGTAGGAAGAGAAAGATGACTGGTGGGTGTGAGATAGAAATCCAGAGATGAACAGATAGACGTGTGTCCATTGCTCTTCCCTGACAAGTTCATGACTCTAGGCTAGCCCTGTCTAATGGAATTTTCTGTGATGGAGACGTACTAGTGGCTGTTGAGTACTTAAAATGTGGCTAGTGTGACTGAGAAACTAAGTGTTCAGTTTTATTTAATTTTAATTAGTTTAAACGTAAAAAGCCACACATGGTTAATGGCTATTTTGTTGGACAGCACAGCTCTAGGTCACCTGGTGTTTGATTCGTATTCAATTCATCATGACCTGAGAACCCTGGAGCTTGTTTTGGTTCTGGGAAGACTTGGAGTTCACATCTGCTCAGGGTTAGACCTGAGGCTAACTCTGGGGTTTTTAATATGAACATTGGACTCCGCAAAACCTTGTCAGAAGTAGACCTAGTATCATTGATTATTGTTTGATAAATCAATTATCGATTGATTAATAAATGTTTATTGAGCTCCTACAATAGGACAGACACTGTGTTAAATAGTGGGGATGTTGTAGAAAACAAAACCCACAGGCATCCTTGCCTGAATAGGGCCTATGGTCTGCACTGAACAAGCAAATGCAAGTGTGAATTGAAGCATGTTAGGAAGGAGTCTTTGTGGGCTAATGTCAAATGGAGGCACAGTCATTTTGTCACCTTCTATTCAACAGGGACACTTCCAGTCATGTGGTCCCTGAACTCTGATTAACTTTTTCAGTCCTTTCCACCTTCCTAATCATTAGAATTCCCTTGGGCCAATCTGGTGTCTTTAACACAGAGCTGAACCTGTGAAAATGGTGAACCCTTCTTTCACCCCAGAAAAATGTTTTGGGGAGAGGAGAGTTGGGGAGAGTGGGTGTGGCTGAGGCAGGGGTCAGAGGCAGGCCCAGGTGGTGGCTCTGTGCCACAGCCCCCAGGAGCCCCCCAGGGTGACCGAGGCAGCAGTATAGCCTGGATCTGAGGAACAGGGTGCTGTCACAGTCCCGACCCGAGACTGGGCTGGGGGCCAAGGCTGCAGCCTGAGTCAGCCCTCCTGCTCTCCCAGCACAGCCTGGCTACCCCTTTGGCTGTTGGTCTCTCAGTTCGGTGACCCCCAGCTGGGTGCAGTGAGTTAGCTGATTCAGTAAGTATTTATTGAGCATCTCCGTGTACTCACAGCCCGGGGCCCTGGTAACACTTGGGCTGCTTTGGCTGTTCCCTGCCCTGTTGTTCAGCCCTGGCTGCTTCAGAGGCTCCCAGCTCCTAGCTCTGGGGGCAGATGGGTTCCCTGGGTGTGGGGTTGTGCTTCTCAACTCTGGGGGTGCTTGACAATTACTTGGGTAATTTTTGAAAGGTACAGTGCTTGGGTACCCCTTGCCCCCAAACCAATTAAAATTAGAATTTTGAGGGGCAAAGGCCTAGGCATTTTTATAAGGTTCCCTGGCCAGGATATCATCCTGCTGTGCCCTGGCTGATGGCGGAAGGGGACCCAGAAATCCTACTGGGTTCTTCCTCATGTCTGGGGAACCTTCCAGTTGGCTCCTA
The DNA here is from genome assembly GCF_036562045.2 of Rhinolophus sinicus. Classification (NCBI taxonomy): domain Eukaryota; kingdom Metazoa; phylum Chordata; class Mammalia; order Chiroptera; family Rhinolophidae; genus Rhinolophus; species Rhinolophus sinicus. The sequence continues at coordinate 45,143,928 of NC_133758.1, forward strand.
TGGAAGCAGGAACCCCATTTCTGCAGGAAAATCCCAGTAGGACTGTGGGGCTGGAGAACACCTATCTCCTCCCCTCATCGTCTCCAAGTTGAGGCCCGAGTTCCTGAGGCCGCCTCTGGGATCTGTGTCATGCACAGAGAAGTGGGACGTGAGCGTTAGAGTAGCCACCTGATCGTTTTCAGCTGTCACTGGGAAGGCGTCTTCCACATGCTGGACCTGAAAACTTTGTTAGAGACACTGTCAGCCTAAACTCCATTGCCTGAAACTGGAAACCCTACAGCAAGCTATTTAAGGGAAGGGTGGGAGTGGGGAATGTGTGTGAGGGTGGAGAGGAAGACGGGAACTCCAGGGAGTTTTCCTCAGTTATGAACCAGCTCCAAAATTATAACTGGTTTTAAATAAAAGAATGAAGTGTGTTGGAAAAGCAAGAACTTTCTTACACCTGGCCCAGCAGTGAGGGGCTAGGAGGTCGTCCCTCTTCTCAGGGCATCTGAGCCTCGTGCTTTGCTCTCCTAGTCCTGGCTCAGCCACATCCAAAAGAGTTTAACATGGGCTGTCATCTACTGGCATATGAACAAAAATCCAGAGCAAACACATTTTCACATTCAGTGTTAAATGCTCAGAGGAACCAAGTTTTTCTGAGATTACACATTTTTCCTGCATTATGCTGTACTTGAACATTCAAAACAATGAAGTGGAAGTTTTCTTTCTTTTCTTTTATAGTTTCTAGGAACACACAGAGGGTTCTTTTGGTAAGTGGATGGTAGGGGCTGACGGCTTGCGTGTACATGGACTGAATTAGACATTCTGGAGAATATTTGCTGAATGGGGACCTTCTTATCCAAATGTCCTTCTAGAACATATCTGGGTGGGTGAGGCCGTTTCAAATGTAGGGCAAGTGCTAGAGAGACTTGCTGCTTCTGCGTGCGGGAGGCCATGTGGGATACAGGGGAGAACACGTGGGTTTAAATCCCAGCCCTGCCCTTCCTGGCTGTTAGAACTTGGACAAATCACTTAGCCTCCGTGAACCTGTTTTCTCCTTTGTGAAAAGAGGAAAATCTGCATTGTGGGGCCTTACTGGGGGATGTGGTGGGAATGAGAGAGAATGAAATGCCTGGGATGGAGGTCTTACCCTCCTCCTTACCCCTCACTCCTTGAGCAGCCCTTCTTTTCTGTTTATTGGGCTTTCTCTTCAATTCTCTTGGAAAAAGCCTCTCAGCAGATCTTCTCAAAATCTGCACACCCAGGCCCCAGTGCATACCAATTCAATCAGAACCTCTGACGGTGGGACCCAGGCATTTTTACAGTTCTCTGGTGATTCTGATACGCGGCCAAGGTGAGACCACTGCCTTAAAAGACAAAGGGAAACAGGGACGGTGAAAGGAGCTGGGACCCTCACAGTTGGGGCAGCGCTGTCAGGGCTTTCTTGGAATTCTGAAGGGACACTTGACCTGTCCTGGTGGTAGAGTAAATCCTTACATGTCAGGTTTTAGGTGACATGGTTTTGACCCTCTTGGAAGATGCCAAAGGTCCATTACATGTAGTAATCTGTAATTTTCTCAGGAACCTAACTTTCAACTCCACCTGCCACCAGGCTGGTGCCTGAGATGGAGTTGTTTGGCTAGTGCAAGGGCCGCAGGCCACCTGGCAACTGGTCCACGCGAATCCTGCCCCACCCCCAACATGACACAGCAACCATAGGGAAATGATACAAAGCCTCTTTCTTTTCTGGGAATTGGCCCCCAAAAGACAACCAGCTGCTGGTGCTGGTGTTTAAAATGAAGAGAAAGGGATAAAGTTCAAGAGAGTCATGATTCCAAGCCAGGAATTGGGGTAAATTAAGGAGCCGGCTTGCATCTAAGCTGTGAGCCGGACCCCAGGGATGCTGCACTCCTGGAGCCATCCCTTTGAGTGCCCAGGGGCTGCTGGATCGTCACTGTCTGTTTTAGGCCCAGCCCCAGCTCTGGGTCTGGAGGACTTGACAGCTCATCAAAGGGTCTCTGTGTGATGTGAAAGCACTTCAGGGAATGTGCACTTTTAAATAGGAATTTTGAATGGTGTCAATTCTGCTTCCTTATTTCTGTCATTAGCTGTGTGAATCAGGGCATCTTTTAAAAAAGATCTGAACACAAGTAATATCAGATGCCATCGGCAAAGGCTTGCAGCCTGCTAACTTTGCTAGTATTAGGGAAAGAAGGTGCCGGGATAAATATCTGGATACTATGGGAGAGAAGGGCGCTCGGGATGCTTCTTTCAAATACAAAACAACCCTGATGACACATGACAACATCTCCACAAAGCAGCGAATTGTGGAGTTTGTTAGTGAAACTAAAGCTCAGTTTGTAAGAAATGTCCATGTCCGATGGGAATTGTGGGGCCAAGTTTTTCAAAGTTGTCTTTTCCCAGGACTTTAGTGGGAGGCGAGCTGGATGCAGGTGGATCTAAGCTGATGGAGGAAGGAGGCCAATAGGATTTTGGCTGAACCCCAGGGATCAGGGCTGGACTGAGGAGACCAGTGATTTTTTTTCTAGTTAAGCCTGGAGAGAACAGGCAGGGCCCTGAGTGACCTGGATCCTCTTCATTAGGGTCCAGCTCTGGGAGGGCCAGAGTTGCTTCCAACAGCAGCCAGTAAAGAGAGATACCACCTTTTTCTTTGGCAGATATCGTGTGAACTACAGACCCAGATATGTCACCAGGTACAAGATGGTGACACAGTTGGAATGGAGGTGCTGCCCTGGCTTTAGAGGGGCAGACTGCCAAGAAGGTCCCGGAGATCCCTTGAAGACTCCACGCCTCACACCCTCTCGGCCTCGAAACAGCTTAAAGAAACCCACAGGTAACTTCTTATCTGTACTTGCTGATTAGTGCATGGGCCCCACTAATGTATTCCAGCTCGTCATACAACAGGACTTAAAATTTACAGTGTTGAGCTTTCCAGGGTCTTCAAAGGACACGAATATATTCCTGTAGTAGACACGCGTGGCACACAAATTTATTTGCAGAAGCAGTAGCAATTGGAAGACAAATGTTTTTGTAAGTAAATGGCCTAGTTAGGGCCAACTTGGGAAACCCAAGGCCTTAGAAATCAGTGAACACAATGCTGATGGTTTCAGGCTTGTGTAGCTTAAGGCAGAGATGAGAAGATGAAAGGGTGCATTCCTTGTTTTTACTTTACTTTCATCTACAAGCTCCCA